>NW_006399872.1:616011-633978 GCF_000299155.1 Elephantulus edwardii
AGCTTGCTTCCCCCTCTGAAGAGAAAAAAAAATTCCTTCATTAGTATACAATTCCCACGTCCCCACCCCAAGTACACTTCTCTATGCAACCTTAACTGGATAAATTATGTATATTGTATTGAAACAGATGAGGGAAAGAACAGATTAGAAGTGATATATGATTGAGTATTATGGTTAGCACAGGTAGATATTCTTTTTAACACCTCTTCTGAATCCTAAGATCCAGATTCACAGGGTCCAATACTAGAAATGTATTAACTTTTGTCCAAGTTTACTACTAAACTCTAAGTTTTTCAAAGACTGAGCTTTCTTTCCCTAGTATAAATTTTGTCTAACAAGGTCTCAAAGACTTTTGTTACACATCTGTGCATATTTGCTTTCTAGTTTCCTCCCATGAATATTTTTAACAGATCACTTTCTGTAATCGTTTAAGGTGATGTCAAATTAGTTAGCCAGATTCTCAGTGCTTGGTAGAAACTACATAATCATTTCCTAAGAGTCTGTCTTTGATCAATGGTGTACAAGACTTCACACATGTCCTTAAAACGATTTTGAAATTCAGGTAGAATAGATTCAAGATCATATATTGCTTCTCATGGACTTGTTTTAATTTTCTTCACCCTCAATTTGAATTTGTACATGAGTAACTGGTGGTCTGACCTTCAGTACACCTTGGCCTAATTTTGAGTCAGGATGTTGCCTGAGCCAAAGAGTTGGGACTTACCAGCCACTAAAATAGAGAAAGCTAGTACTTTGTAATAAAACTCTTCAAAATAATTATCTGAAGAGACTGAAAATGTCATTAGAATTTAGAGAGGCCAAAGCAAATGGTAAAAAAGCTGAAGAATGAACAGAATATGTCAAAGGGCAGTTCATGAAAACAACACAAATATAGTGAAATTTTCAAAGAACTGAGGTTTGTTAACCAAAACGAAAATCATGCTCAGGGTTTTTAAGGGTAAAAGAACTGAAGAACAAAGTCAAGTGTCAAGTTAATATTGAGGATTCTATGGGCAAAAACTTGAATGATGTAAGAAGTATCAAAAGAAAATGGAAGGAATACAAAGTCACTGTATTAAAAAGAATTTATCAGCACTGAAATGTTTCAGTATGTAGCACATGATCAAGAACCAACTGTAATGAAGGAAGATACTCAACCTATACTGAAATAATTGACAAAAAGATAAGGTGTAGGAATTGATTGAATACTAATTGACATATTACAATAAAAAATGCACTCTGTATATGCTCACTGTTAACGCATGAAATTTGGGAAAAGGTTATCTGGCCAACTGACTGGAAGAGTTTCATATCTGCTCACATTAAAAAATAGCAAGACTCACATGATTGTGGAAATTACCAAGCCACAGCATTAACAAATAAAAGTTGTGTTCAATTCAAGTTACAGTTACATTGTGCTAAATATTATTACAAAATGGCTGGGGAAAATACATTGACAGGGAACTACCATAAATTCAGTCTGGATTCAGAAAAGGCTATAGAATGATGCATACTGTTCCTGATGTCAGATAGATCTTGGGTGAAAGTACAGAAAACCAGAAAGATAATAATATGTGTTTTATTGCCTTTGCATAAAGGCACTTCACTGTATGGACCATAACAAATTATGGATAACATTGAGAAGAATAGAAATCCCAAAACACTCAATTGTGCTCATGTGAAACCTATGCATAGACCTCTTATGCATAGCTTTTTTTTCTGAACAGAACAAGGGAACACTAACAACCTGGTTTGAAATCAGGAAATATTTATATCGTTGTATCTTTTTTTTCAATACTTATTCAATCTATATTCTGGACAAATCATTCAAGAAGTTGGATTCTATGAAGAAGAATGTGGCATCAGGATGGAGGAAGCTTCATCAAGAGTCTGGTTTACGTAGATAGCAAAACCTTGCTTTCATAAAATAAAATTAAAAAAAAAACATTTTAAATACCTGCCGCAGAAGTGCAAAAACTACAGCTTTTAATATGGACTATATCTCAACATTAAGAAAAAAAATAAATCTTCATCACTGGACCAATAGTCAACATCATAATGTTGTTGTTGTTGTCATGTGCCATTGAGTCACCTGTGACTCATAGTGACCTTGCGTACCATAGTCCTATATCCTGCTCTGCCCTGTGCCAATCGCACTGCCTGTGACACACTTACTGTCATTACACCAGTCACTAAGTCAATCCATATCATTGAGGGTCTTCCTCTCCTGTGCTGTCCCTCTACCCTCCCAAGCATGATGTTCCTCTCCAAGGACTGGTCCTTCCTTGCAATCTGTCCAAAGTATGTCAGACAAAGCTTCATAATCCTTGCCTCCAAGGAGCAGCTTGGTTTAACCTCTTCTGGACGAACCTGTTTGTTCTCTTAGCAATCCATGGTATATTCAATACTCTTCTCCAACACCACAGTTCAAAGGCATCAACTCTCCTACTATCATCCCTAGTCATTGATAGATGGAGAAAAATATTAAAATGTCAATGACTTCTCTTTCCTTCAATCCACAATCAGTACCCATGGTAACATCAGTCAAGAAGTCAAAAGAATCATTGCTTTGCTAAAAACAAGTTTTTACATTTAAAGACTAAGGTGAATCTGATCCAAGGGCATGATATTTTCAATTGCTTCCTTTGCATCTGAGTGTTGGACAATTAACACAAATAACAGAAGAGTCTATGCCTTTTAATCATGCTTTTGGAGAACAGCACTGAAAATCCCATGAAGAGCCAAAAGAACAAACAGGCCTGTCTTCAAGGAAATACAACCAGGTTACTCCTTCAAGGCAAGGATGTTGAAGCTCCTTCTCACACACTTTGGTCTTATTGTCAAGAGAGGTCAGTCACAGGAAGAAGACAACACTCTGAGAGAGTAAGAGGGTCAGAGAAAGAGAAGAAGACCCATAACTAGATGAATTGACAAGATGAATTGTAACAATGGGCTCAAACATTAAATATGGTGAAGATGGTGATGGTGCAAGATAAGCAAGGTTCAGATCCATTGTTTATAGGGTTGTTGTGAGTGAAAGTTGACTAGATGGCAACTAACAACAACAACATACCTATTTATGGCACAGTGTTTTACATGTGGTAATGCTAACTGGAAAGTAAGAGGTTTGAATCCACTAGCTGTTCTCCAGAAGAATGACATACTGAATCATAAATATAAAACTTAAAATAACATTAACATGTAGTATTTACAGTTTCTCTTTGTCTCTTTCTCTTCGTCTCTCAGAGGGAGAAAGATGAGTGATCCCCTCCCACTCAATTTACAGTTTCTGAAAATCCCAATTTCTCTCTGTAGGTTAGCGATGACATTGTTTCAACTCCACAGCGATGAGTAGCATTTTTAGCTAGGGTTGTTTTTTTATTTTATTTTATTATTTTTTGTGAGTGTACCATCAAATCAGATCTGACTGGTACGGGGGAGATTACCCCACCTTCTCCAGCATCTGGTGGATTAGAACCTCGTATCTCTGGAGATTGCAGTGCAGCTTCTTGACACTAGGCCTACCTAGGTATTTTAAGTTAATTTTAGACAAACACACAATTTGAACAGAAAACACATAGACAAAAGATAAACCAGTGACCATAACAGAGACTAAATAGACTGTAAAGTAATATGCACCAGCTCAAGGATCTTGGGTTTTTAAGAAGAAAAAAGTATGTTTTCATTTTTTTTCAGATTTTAAAAACACATTTAAATCTCTAGGTAGAGATAATAGCTCTTTGAGAAGTGGCAGGATTTCTTTCTTTTTGCTAATTTTTAAGGAAATCTATATTTTCAAAGCTCCTTTAACCTCACTTAAGCAAAATGACTCATTTCCATTTTTTTTCCTGTCAAATTTACCCTTCCCCTTCATAATAGTGTAAGATTAACACATTTGTCTTTTGAGATAAGGCACATTCTATGCTGGTCCCTAGTGACTTATCTTTATAGGAACATTAGGTGTGACCTGTTCTATCCACATAGCCTGAAGCTGATAACAAAAGAAGCAGATCATATGACCTAAGACAGCTAATAAAGATCTCTCTGTCCTCAGAGGCAGCTTTGCTCTGAGATTGCATTCCATTTTCCTTATAGACATGCAATCTTCTCCCTCTCTCTCTCCTTTTTCAATCTTTTACTCTTTGTGTCTGTCTCTCTCTTCCTCTGTGTCTCTCCTTCTCTCTCTTTCTGTCATAAAGTCAGAACTGATTCATAGCTGAATCTACATTGTATTTCTGAGGCTGTAAGTCACCTGGTAGGAAATTGCCCACCTTTATCCCATGGAGCTACTCATGGATTCACACTACCACAGAAATTCTTTTAGGTCGGCAGCATAATTCACTACAGACTACTTTACCAGATCATCATGCATATTGATAAGGGATGTTGTTGAGTACCATCGAGTAGGAAACAACTCACAGTTGACCCTCCAGCAGGTTTGCAGAGGAAGTGTAATTGCATTGGAGGAGACTGCCCAGATTTTTTTCAGGGCATCAGCTGGTGGATTCAAACAGTCAGTATTCCTTTAAGATTGCAGCGCAGCTTCTTACCAAGGTCTCTGACCTACATATAAAGCAACTGAACTAACTTTAAAAATTATGATTATCATGAGAGTCCGGAATGAGGGCTGCAGAGTGGAGTATATTTGGGGTGGGGGTGGGGATGGGGGCTGTGCGGGGGTATTGTGTACCAATGAAGGAGTTTTTCTTTTGCTTTTCAAGGAGAGGAGCGAAAGGGGGGAGGGGCGGCGAGAAAAGTGCAACAATGAATGAATGACTGGAATTCCAAAATCTCTGTACATGTTCATTGAAATTAATTAAAAAAATTATTAAAAAACCCTCAGATTTAACTTGTTATTCACCTTTTAATATACTCACTCACTGTATTTTATTCCACCTCATAACTTCCATTGGTATCAAAGGCTATATAAATTATAATCGGAGGAGACAATAAATCTTTCTGTATAGAAAAGCTGGTGAATTTGACTCTACAGAGATGTATAGTTTTGCAATTAGGATCACAGCTCATTTCAGAGCTCACTAGATTTTTAAATACTCCCTGGGAACTCAGAATAAAATTTTCCCTAAATTTTAAGTCTGTTGCTGAGGAACCAACCCTATTATGATAAAGAAAACTGTTTTGTTTGGTTTCTTTGGTGACCCATGGTAGACAGAGTTTAGTAGAGGTCCCAGCTAAATACAAACTAAGAAGCAGAATTGGCCATCTACTTCTTAAATAGCACGCTGCTGAAAACCCTATGAACAGAGGAGGAATGTAGTTATAGCTGTATAATTTCTGTTAGAAGTGTGTGGAAGAACTAATTAGACACTAAGATCTTTCTGATTTTTAAAATTAGGCATTACCACACATAAATTGAAAAGCTAATTAATAAAAACTGAGTGAACTTTGGCACTAAATAAAATTTCATAAACAAACTAGCAGATCAATTTTTTTAAAAAATCCTATAAAACCTGTTTATTGGTCAGTCTATCAAAGCATGTTTTATTAAGTGGTGATGCTCCCTCCCATTCAAGAAGTTAATTATTAACCTCTTTTTCTGATGGTATTATTATTGTCATTGTTAGGTGCTGTCAAGCCAAGTATGACTCAGAAAGACCATATGAAAAACAGATCTGAATCCTGTGCTATCCTGTACCATTCTCACACATCCTGACATATTAGAGCCCATTGCAGCAGTCACCATATCAAGGCACCAGGTCAAAGGTATTCCTCTCCTTCACCAAGCCTCTGTCTTTCCAACCATCATGTCTCTTTCCAAAGAATAGTGCCTCTTAGCTACATGCCCGAAGTATGTGAGGTGAAACTTTATTATATTTACCTCCAAAGAGCACTATGGATGCACCCTTTCCAAAATGTATTTTTTCATTAGACAGTCCATGGGATATTCAGTGCTCTTCTCCAACATCACAAATCAAAGAATAGACTCAAGAACCCAGAAATTTTAACTCATTTACTTATGGTCTACTGGTATTTGTTAAAGAAACCAAAGGTATCAAATGGCAAAACTGGACCTGCAAAATGCTGAAGCTAAGATCCACATCTCAATCCATACACAAAAATCAGCTTGGTAGATCAGAGACCTGGGGGTAAAGCCCCAAACAGTAAAGGTCATAAGAGACAAATGGAACCAGACTTAGAAGGCCTAGCATATGGCATAAAGAGGTTGGCAAATACAGTGAGAAATCCCCAACCAGGAGAGGATAGAATCAATGAATGGGACCTCCTAAAAATTAAGTCCCTATGCAAATAAAAACCTTTTTCCAATAGAGTGAAAAGAAAGACTACTGACTGGGGGAAAATATTTGGCAATGATATCTTAGACAATGGTTTCATATTGTAAGTTTGCAGAATACTTCAGGACCTCCATAAGAAGACCCAATAGTAAAATAGACAAAGACATGAAAATAATGTTTCACAGAGGAAGACATTTAGATGGTCAACACACAGATAAAGACATGCTCAAAATCACTGACAGTAAGAGAGATGAAAATCTAAACTAAAATGAGATACCATCTCACCCCAGTAGCAGTGGCAAACTTTAAGAGGATGTTGTTGTTGTTGTTGTTGTTGTTGTTATTGTTATGTGCCGTCGAGTCGCCTGTGACTCATAGCGATCCTATGTACAACAGCCCTAAACTCCGCTCTGTCCTGTGTGGTACAACCACTCTGGAAGGCAGTTTAGCATTTCCTCAAAAAGCTAAACATAGAAAATTCACGTGACTCAGCTATTCCACTGCTAAGAATATATCCCAAGTAAAATAGAACTGAGACACAAATAGAGCTTTGTATGCCAATGTTCACAGAGGCGATTCAAAATAGCAAGAAAATGAAAATAGCTCAAATATCCATCTACATTTGAATGGATTAAAAATTTTGGTACATTCAAAAGTTTGGATTTCTATGTAGCATTCAAGATCAATGATTTCAAAAAATACTATATGAGAAAGGCTGAAGAACATTATGGTTAGTGAACTAATTCAATCTTATAATGACAAATACTGCATAAAACTTTTATTTTAAAAATAGAAGGGTGACTTGCAGGATATGTACAAGAGTACAAAGGGAGAAGGGAAGAGAGTATAGGGCTGAGGGTGGGGAAATGGGTAAATAATGGGGTCACAGAATTCGATGAGTGGAGGGAAGGGGTGAAGGAATCAGAAAAGAACCATAGGGAACCTGAAAAAATAAGGTAATAGTGGGCATAGAATGATGGTGATTGATTTTATAAACACAATGTACAGGAATTATTATATGAAACACATTGTGAATGAAGGAATGAGTGAAACACAATATACATGAATGAAACAAAATGCATACAAATTTTCTATGCAAGCTTATAGGTCACTAGGGACATTTTTGCCAAAGTCAGATGGATCTTGGCAGAAAACAAAGTACCAGAGGAATGTCTATCTGTGTTTCATTGATTATGCAAAGGCATTTAACTGTGTGAATCACAATAAATTGTGGCTAACCTTGAGGAAAATAGGAATCTCAGAATAATAGATCATCCTTATATGGAAACCTATACTTGGACAAAGAAGCAGTCCTCAGAACAGAGCATAGTTCAAAATCAGGAAAGGAATGTGTCAGGGATGCACCCCGTGTCTGTACCTTTTCAACCTGTATGCAGAACAGATCATTCAGGAAGCAGGGCTTTATGAGGGGTATGTAATCAGGATTAGAGGAAGACTCATTAGCAAGCTACAATATGCAGATGACACAACTTTGCTTGCTGAAACTGAGGAGGACCTGAAGCACTTGCTGCAAAAGGTCAGGGATTTTAGTGTTCAATATGGATTGAGGCTCAATGTCAAGAAGACAAATATTCTCACTACTGGGCCAATTAGCACCATAATTAGCTGGATAAGAGATTGAGGTTATTAACAATTACAGCTTGCTAGGATCCACAATCAACACTCTTAACACCAGCAGTCAGGAAATCAAAAGAAATATTGCACTAGGAAAAATCTGCTGTCATGGACCTCTCCAGAATGCTGAAAAGCAATGATATCAGTCTAGAGACTAAGGTGAACCTAATCCAGGCCATGGTATTCTCAATTACTTACTATGTTTCAGAGAGCTTTACAATGCTTAAGGATGACAGAAGAAGAACCAATGCCTTCAAGTTGTGGTACTGGAGAAGAGTCTTGAAAATACTATAGACTGCTAAGAAGACAAATAGGTTGTCTTGGAGAGGGTAAAACCAAGTGTCTCCTTGGAGGCTAGGATTTTGAAGCTCAGCCTCATTTACTTTGGCAGGTGGCCAGGCCAGATCAGTCCTTGAAGAAAGACATAATGCTCAGAAGGGTGGACAGACAGCGCAGGAGAGGGAGACCCAGGCTAAGATGGATTGTTACAGTGACTGGGGCGATGCGGTTCAGTGTGTCAGAATTAGTGAGACTGGCTCAGGACAGGGAAGGTTTCAGAGATGCTTTACACAGGATCTCTATACCTCACAGGTGACTCAATGGCACATAACAATAACATACTATGACAGGTTTGGAAGCAGGAGCGGCATCTACTTCTTAAATAACGTGCTTCCCTAAACTCTGTGAACTTTGATAAATGTTAATAGTTGTAGAGGGGCTTTAAGCCTTTTGTTCGTAGATTCGCTATGAGTTGTGCTCGACTTGAAGGCAATCAACAACAACGACAAGCTAATATAAAATAAATTTTGAAGAAATCAAATAAAAAAAAACAGAAAGAAAGAAATGTAACCATGGCACAAGCAATCAATATTGTGTAAGGATAGGTTTGGATGATAAGATTTATCTCATATACTTGGGCTAATTATTAGGATATGCTAGTTCCTGGGAAAAAATCTATCATGCTCAGAAAGTTGGAAGATAAGTGAAGAAGAAGACTCCCAGTGACAGACTTAAGAGTTAAGTAATTAGAATTAAGTAAGCACAGCTAATTGTTTAGATGGTGCAAGAACAGGTAAGGTTTCAATTTGATCATTAGGACTCAGAAGTAACTCAAGAGCAGCTAATAACAGGGTGATTTTTAAAAAAAAATATTAAAATATGGTAAAATAAAGCTATGGTATATAAGAAAACTCTATGTCATACCCCAAGGAAGAATACTCAAGAATGGAAAAACTTGGAAGGGACGAATCTTCCTAAGGCTGTGATCATTTCAATCCCACGGATATTCAAGACTTTTGCTGAATGTGAACTACAGAGCTTGTCTATTGTTACTAAGCAAACACAGACCATTCTCCTAGTACTAGAGTGAAATGGGGAAGGCATAGATGGGGCAAAGGCAAATATTTTCAGTAGCTGTGCTACGGAGACCTAGAGGGAGAATATGGTCATTCTGATGCAGCAAAAGGCTTGGCTCACCAGTATCCATGAAGCAAACTACTGCCAGCAGCCAGGCATTAATACCAAAAAGCCTCAGTATTTTTGGCCAATGTATAATATATTTATAGATAATAAATTTCTCTAATTGTTTTATATCTTTGATTAATGGTGTCTAACAACAGTTGTCTTAATAACTTTTTATAGTTTTATAATTGTTTATAAGGAAAAGATTTTCTAATATTCTCAGTCATACCAAGTAACAGAAGAATTGAATTTGATATTTTTAATAAAAATTATGCATTTTAAACAATGAATAAAATATAAATTAACTAGAGTTTACTTCTCTCAAAGGCATAAAGTAACCTCTCTGCAATTCTGAAGGCACGTGGTTCAAATCCACGAACAGTTCTGCAGGAGAAGGATGGGTAATCTATGCGATTAACTGCCCCTGAAAATCCACTGGAGGCTCAGCCACGGGTAGGTTCCAACTCTAGGATACATGATAACAAAAACAAGAGCAGCAGTTCACGGTTGGTGATCTTTCTGTTTACTTGATATGGATAATGGGAAAGGCTTTTCATCCATGAGCCTTCAGTTTCTGTGAATTGAATGAGCTATATAGCATTTACACCAATTCTGACATCTATCAACCTTCACAGAACCGGACCATAAATTTCCCGTCTCAATTGTGGATTCCCCCACCCTCAACTTCCCTGTGCCACCCTTTAGCTTCCTGAGTCAGAAGAGCTGAGGTTTTCACCGTGGCTGAATCCTTCCAGCAGGAGAGCACCTGCTCTGTCTGTGTGAACTCCTCAAAGCAACCCAAGATCTCGACGTTTGAATACTGGGGCTGCTTGAATCACTGCCTATAGCGTTGGATGAGGTAGGGTTATTTTGCCCTTCTTGGCATTTGGTGTTTCCGATGAATGATAGCAAGAACAGTCCTGTGCTTGGGAACTTGATATCCAAGATCGTGGCACCTCATCTAAGGTCAATTTTACACTTGGACCCAAGCATGCACAAGTGCCAAGAGAACTCTACGGCATAGCCCACAAAAAGAAAGGTAAAGGAAAATTGTAAAGAAAAACCAAAGTTTTCAATATCTTTCGGCAAGAATTCAGTTACTTTCTTTGCTTCAAATTATTTATGATTATGAATATCCATTTTAATATACATATATAAGAAATCATATATAGGTACATAGGGTTTTCAGAGGTCTGCTATTTCAGAAGTGAATGGCCAATCCTTCTTCCAAGTCTGTTGTAATCTGAATGTTCAGATGTAGAGAAGTATCAGACAGACCAGCATTTCACAGAAAAAATGAAAGATATATCCCTTATTGTGGAATTAACCATTAGTATCAGTGTTGTCCCTACCTTTGGCATATGTGTCTTTATCCACTTATTTCCCTGCTCCACCATCCACCAGAATACCCATCCACTTCTACTCACTCCCTTCAACATCTATCTCCCATTGTCCAACCCTTGATCTGATATCTTATATCTGAAGCTTCCTTGGTTTCTGTGATTCCAAACACATCAGCTGCTCATAGTTTCTTATGCTGTGACCAGAGTCTCTTGAGTTTAGTGGTAATGTTTCCCGAGCGAAGGTGAATTGTCCTGTAGAACTGGTGTGTAGATAGGTTTTTCTTGGCCCAAGGGCCTGTGGCCTGAGGGTCCGAATGGATCCCGAGGGGTCTTGGGAACTCCACAGTTACCTGAGAAGTGGATGGAGGATTTTAAGGTCCCTTGGGCTGTCCTGCTTCTTCACCTGTCAAGATTTCTTCCTTCCCCCTCTACGCGACCTTAGGGGACCATGGACTGCTAGGAAAACAAACAGATTCATCCTGGAAAGGGTTAAACCGGGTGGCTCCTTGGAGGCAAGGATTCTGAGGCTCCTTCTAACATACTTTGGACATGTTGTGAGGAGGGACTGGTCCTTGGAGAGGGTCAGCGCAGGAGGGGAAGGCCCTCTATGAGGCGGGTTGATTCAGTGACCGGGGTAATTGGAATGGGTGTATCAGAGACAGTGTGATTGACACAGGACAGAGCAAAGTTTAGGGCTGTTGTACATAGGGTTGCTATGAATCTCAAGCGACTCTATGGCACATGACAACAACAACAACATATAAGAAATCTGACTTTTAAACCATAGAGCTGATATCTTTGTCCCCACGTATTTCACTCATTAAAAGAAAAAAAAAACTTCCAAAGAAACCATAAAGAAAAATAACATATCTTATGTGCTAAGATTGTTTCTCAATTATCTTTAATATGTATATTACAATTTTTATTTTAAAATAAATTTATAGCCTACATACAAGTTTTTATGTAGACTCAAAAGATATATTTCTTTCATATGTCTCTATGCTTTCCTAATTTCAAGCTCTATTCTTAATTACCTTTCTAAACCAATATGACTGAATTTTTTTTTCTAAACTCAAGACTGAAATTCATGATGGAAGGAAATAGAACCACATATTCAGTCATCTACTGCTTTGATTTGATAATAAAATTTCAGTTGATGTTTTCTCTAGCTGTGAGATAAAAAGAACTATCATTATTATAAACATATATTCCAAGTCCATTTCATCAAGAAAAATGTTCGCATGCTTATAGGAATAAAAAACTGGAAAGAAAAATTATTTCACACAAGTATTTACATATTTAACATCAGCAAAGAAATTTGAAATTGAGTATTTTAACAGTTAACATGAATTAGAAAGAAAAAAAACCCATCTGTTAACATAAACTAGTCAGAAAGATAAATAACCCTTTAAATGTAATTGATATTGCAACCGTCAAAAAATTAAAAACAGCTTTAATTATCATAATTTTTTAAATTATGACTTATTATTGGACAGAGCAGGGTATAGAGCTGTTGTACATAAAGTCGCTGTGAGTCGCAAGCGACTTGACGACACACAACAACAACAACATTATAGCATCTCTAAATGCTACATTCAAAATTTGTACTTAAATACTATTTTTAAATTTCTATAATTTTAAGGGAATATATGTCAGCAAAATGTAACATTTTATTATTTCATTATTATTATTATGCTTTTCCTTCAAATGTTGGATAGCTATTGTTGTTGTTATGTACCGTCAAGTCGCTTGCGACTCACAGCGACTTTATGTACAGCAGCTCTATACACTGTCCTGTGTCAGTCTCACTGTCTCCAACACATCCACCCCAATTACCCTAGTCACTGAATCAATCCACCTCATAAAGGGTCTTCCCCTCTTGCACTGTCCTTCCACACTCCCAAACATGACATCCCTCTGCAAGGACTGGTCCCTCCTTGAAACATGTCCAAAGTATGTCAGATAAAACTTCAGAATCCTTGCCTCCAAGGAGCATACTGATTTAACCCTGTCCAGTATGAACCTGTTAGTTTTCTTAGCAGTCCATGGTACATTCAATACTCTTCCCCAGCACCACAGCTCAAAGGCATCAATTCTCCTTCTATTCTCCCTAGTCATTGTCCAGCTCTCTGACACATAACAAGTGATTGCAATGACTATGACCTGTATCAGGCACACCTTAGTCTGTAGAGTGACTCCATTACTCTTCAGTACTTTGAAGAGGTCCTTACTAGCAGACTTTTGTATCACAATACATCTTTTCATTTCCCAGCTGTTTGCGCCAAGAGTGTTGATTGTTGAGCCAAGCAAACTAAAGCTATGAACAATCTCAATCACTTCACCATCCATCTTGATGCTGCCAATTGCCCCAGTGGTGAGAATCTTTGTTTTCTTGATATTGAGCTTTAATCCATACTGAAGACTGCAGTCCTTGACTCTCTGCAGCAAGCGCTTCAGGTCCTCCTCAGTTTCAGCAAGCAGGGTTGTGTCAGCACAATAAAGTCCCTACATTTTAAATATGTATTAAGTTATAAGCAGTGGAAAGTTAAATTAGAAATGCAAAAAATTGACTAATGCATCATCATACATCAGCCTCAAATAGTTTGTGACCACTGAGGAATGATAAACACAAAATACTACCAATATATAAACCTCCATAATGCCAGAAAAAAATATAACAAATGCCATAATGGGTTTTGGCAATCAGACCCTTCTTCTTTAAAGCAAAGTAAAACAGTTTCCTTTCCCTAAAACTCCATATTTTAAAAACATGATTTTACTTTTGTAGCATTATCAAGAGGCATGAATATTTTCGATCTATTACATGTAAAATGTAGAAAATGGTTCCATGCTCTTGTGATGGTGAATAACACTGCTATAAACACTGGTGTACAAATCTCCATTTGTGCTTCAGTTCTAAAATTCTCAAGGTATATTCCAAGCAGTGTAATGGCTGGGTCATGTGGAATTTCTATGTTCTGCTTTTTAAGGAAGCACCAAACTGCCTTCTAAAATGGTTGTACCATTTTACAATCCCACCAACCATCTGTAAGACTTCCTATCTCACCACATCCTTTCCAACATTTATTATTTGCTGTCGTTTTAAAGTTTGTCACTGTTACTGGAGTGAGATGGTATCTCATTGTGGTTCAGATTTGCATCTCTCTTATTTGCAGGGACTTTGAGCATGTTTTCATGTATCTGTTGGCCATCTGAATGTCTTCCTCTGTGAAAAGTCTTTCCATTATTTTTGTCCAACTTGTAATGATATTATCAGTCTTTTTCTCGTGGTAGTCCTGTATTATTCTGTAAAATTTCATTATGAGACCATTGTCTGAATGAGTATTGACAGTGTGTTTTTCTCAGTCAGAAGGTTTTCGTTTCACTCTATCAAAAACTGTTTTTTATATGCATAAGGATTTCATCTTTAGAAGGTCCTATTTATCAATTCTATCCTCTCCAGATTGTGCATTTCTGGATGTATTTAGCAGTCTCTTTATACCATAGACTAGGTAGGTCATCTAGGCTTGATCCCAGTTTGTCTCTTATGAACTTTATGGCTTGGGGTTTTACTCCTAGATCTCTGATCCATTTTGAGTTGATTTTTGTGTATGGTGTGAGATGTGGATCCTCTTTCAACTTTTTGCAGGTAGCAGCCCAGTTTTGCCAGCATTTGTTGAACAGGTTATATAAGACCATTATCGTAGAAATAGATAACTAGTAAAATATATATGAAGATCTAAAGGGGGAGTGTGGGAGCAGAGGAGTGAGGATGGGCAGGGGTGGGGGTGGGGTATAATCATAGGGTCACACAAGTTGATGGATGGAGGGACTGGAGGATAATAGAAACTGGAAAGATCTGGTGTGGAAAACAATGTATATGAACTTTTTAAGTAAACAATTGCTTTTTTTTAGAAAAAGAGTTTTAATGTGGAAGGAGAAAATGGAATACCAGATATTCTGAGCATTTTTTTTTAATTTTTTAAAATTATCTACATATTATTTATGTATTATGTATAATATTGTAGATAATGTTAGATGGATCTTGGCTGAAAGCAGGGAGTACCAGAGGAATGTCTATCTGTGCTTCATTGATTATGCAAAGGCATTTGACTATGTTGACCATAACAAACTGTGCCTGACTCTGAGAAGAATGGGAATCCCAGAACACTTCATCATGCTAATGCAAAACCTATACTTGAACCAAGAGGCAGTTGTCAGAACAGAGCAAGGAAACACTGCATGGTTCAAAATTGGGAATGGTATATGCTACGAATGTGACCTATCTCCATACCTTTTCAATCTATATGCAGAACAGATTATCTGGGAGGCTGGGCTATATGAGGAGACGTGTGGCATTACGATTGGTGGAAGATTCATCAGCAACCTGTGTTATGCAGATGATTCAACATTCTTTGCTGAAAGTGAGGAGGGCCTGAAACGCTTGCTGCAGAAGGTCAAGGACTACAGCCTTCAATATGGATTGAGGCTCAATATCAAGAAGACAAAGATTCTCACCACTGGGCCAATTGGCAGCATCAGGATGGATGGTGAAAAGATCGAGATTGTTCAGAGCTTTGGCTTGCTTGGCACCACAGTCAATACTCTTGGCATCAGCAGTCTGGAAATTAAAAGATGTATTGTGATGGCAAAGTCTGTCATTAGGGACCTCTCCAGAGTATTGGGGAGCAGTAGTGTTACTCTGGAGAAGGTATGCCTGATACAGACCATGGTCTTTCCAATCACTTGCTATGCATCAGAGAGCTGGACAATGACTAGGAGGATAGAAGGAGAATTGATGCCTTTGAGCTGTGGTGCTGGAGAAGAGTACTGAACATATCATGGACTGCTAAGGAAACAAACAGGTTCAACCTGGAGAGGGTTAAACCAGGCTGCTCATTGGAGACAAGGATTCTGAAGCTTCGTCTGACATACTTTGGACATGTTGCAAGGACAGACCAGTCCTTTGAGAGGGCAGGATAGTGCAGGAGAGGAAGACCCTTTATGAGGTGAATTGATTCATTGACTGGAGTAGTATGGGTGAGTGTTTCAGAGACAGTGAGATTGACACAGGATAGGACAGGTTTTAAGATTGTTGTATATAGGGTCGCTGAGTCGCAGGTGACTCGATGGTACATAACAACAATAATGACACTATACAACTATCAAGAGAGTACTGGTGGCCTAGTGGTAAGAAGGTACACTACAATCTCAAAGGAACACAGTTCAAATTTATGAAGGAGAAGGCAATCTCCTCTGCAATTAAACTATCTCTGAAAATCTGGGGGAGGATCAGCTATGGGTCTGTTCAGACTCAGTTGCACCCAACAACAATATACAACTGTCAGGGATATCTGGTGGTCTAGTCTGTAGGGATTTACACTGCTAAACCAAAGGTGGCTTTTCTCTGGCAGTTCAAATCTATCGGCAAATCTTCAAGAGAAAAATATGCAACCCATTCCCATGTGATATGCTGTTGTGTGTAACATTGAGTTGGAACAGACATAGCTGACCTTCTAGTGGGTTTTCAGAGGCAATATATCACATGGGAGGAGACTGTTCATCATTCTCCCTCAGAGGAATTGGTGAGTTTAACCAAATACTTCTGGTTTGGCAACTCAGAGTCTTATTACTAAGCCATCAAGCATGCTCAGGATCAGCTGTGAGCCAGTTTTAACTTGTTGATAATGAGTTTGCATTTTGTTATAGAACTATCTAATAGAGACATCATGATGATCATTACTGTCACTACACATCATGTTGCTGTTATGTGTCTTTAAGTCACCTGCAACTCATAGCTGCCTTATGTACAACAGCCTTAAACCCTGATCTATCCTGTGCCAATCCTATTGATATAGCTACCCCCAGTACCCCAGTCACTGAATCAATCCATCTCATCCAGGGTCTTCCTCTGTTTCCTTGCTCCTCCAACGTCCCAAGCAAGACATCCTTCTCCAAGGACTGGTCCAGCCTTGCAACATGTCCAATCATGCCCGGTCTGATCCTCTCCAGAATGAACCTGTGTGTTCTCCTAGCAGACCATGGTATATTCAATACTTTTCTCCAACACCACAGCACAAAGCCATCAATTCTCCTTCTATTATCCCTTAGTATTTTTCCAGCTCTCTGATGCATAACAAATAATAGTAAAAGCTGGCCTGAATCTAGTGCACCTTAGTCTCCAGACTGACATCATTGCTCTTCTGTATTTTGGAGAGGTCTCTGACAACAGACTTTCTCAATGCAATTCATCTTTTAATTTCCTGCCTGCTGGTAACAAGAGTGTTGATTGTGGAGCCAAGCAAACTGAAGCTGCTAATAATCTCAATCTCTTTGCCATCTATCATGATTCTGCCAATTGGCCCAGTGGTGTGGATCTTTGTTTCCTTAATGTTCAGTTTCAATCCATATCGAAGGCCACAGTCCTTACCTTCTGCAGCAGGACATTGAGGTCCTCCTCAGTTTCAGTAAGCAGGGTTGTGTCATTTGCATAATGCAGGTTGTTGATGAATCTTCCTCCAATCCTGATGCCACATTTCTTCTCATAGAGCCCAGCATCCTGGATAATCTGTTTTGCATATAGATTGAAAAGGTATGAAAACAGGACACACATCCATGGCGTACACCCCTCCCAATTTTGAACGATGCAGTGTTTCCTTGTTCTGTTCTGACAACTGCCTCCTGGTTCAAATATACATAGCTATACTATAGTAACTATTGTTATTGTTTTTGATTGCCTTCAAGTCAAGCATGACTCATTGCCCAACCTTCTAATAAAAGGGGCCTGAAGCCCCTCTACAACAAATGACATTTATGAAAGTTCATAGTTTCTGGAGGCATGTGGTTGAGGAAGTGGATGCCACTCCTGCTTCCAAATAGTCACTATACATAAACTCATTAAATAAAGGCTAAGGGATGATCATAATGCATTTCATACTTGGTACTGATCCACAAATATTCAGACACTGATATTCCTATTTAGTTAGTGGGGAAAATAAATTTATAATATCAATATGCAACTTACAATTGAGTTTAACTAAAATGATATAATTTTGCCAAAATTGTACAACTGAATAGATTATCTTTAAAATCAAACTGAAATATTTTACCCAGTATTCGGTAATAACATATCAGATAAGGGACTTATATCCAGAACTTATGAAATACTTGAGCACCACAAGAAGATAAAGGTAAATAATCCAATAGAAAAATGGGCACAGGATATGAACAGGCACTTCACCGAAGACGACATTCAGATGGCTAACAAGCACATG
>NW_006399872.1:635083-637028 GCF_000299155.1 Elephantulus edwardii
GGAGGAGGGTAGAGAGAATAGTGCAACAATGAAAGAATGGAAACCCCAAATCTCTGTAAATGTTTATGAAAATCAATAAAATATAATTATAGAAAAAAAATTAAGCCTTTGGACAACTAAATCATGGCTCCTGGGAAGCATGAAATTCAGCCCCCCAAAAATCCATTTTTTAACCCCATATGAACTCTGTGCTATGAGTAAAGCAATGCAGATCTTGATTCAGAAAAATACATTTTCACACACACTGGCTCTAGGAAACTAGAAAAAGAAATGTAAAATCAATGAAAAGCTTTCAAATTGTTACTTTCTGCATAAAAGTTATTCCTTTGCTGGGTTATTTTACAGTTAAAATGTAAAAAGTCTTGTTAACCCTCATCTTTCTGTTGAGTAAAAAGATATAATCAATTAACTTCTCAATTCTACTTCTCATTATTTTAGATTAAATACTTTTGGCCCTAACACTTGCTTTAACTAGGATGAAAATTATCTCTCTTCAGTTGTTATTCAAAAGGTGATTCTTCATTATCTTCAACTCATATTATGTTGGACTATCAACCTATGATATCAAATTATAATCTATCAATTTTCTGCTTGTAGAAGAAGCTTTCAGCCTAAAATGAAGACTGTGTGTTAGATCTATGGTCTATTTCTTATTTGTAAAATTAAAATTAAATTGCATAAAATTACATCTAACATGGTAGACTAGCCCCATAATATGGGTAATTTTCAATGTGTCAGAAATTCCATTTGCACTAAAGAATTATCTGGTACTTTTTCTGAACGAAACTTTCACTTTTAAATTGCTTCATTCAATTATCTATGATAATAATATTTCACTATTAGAGATTCAAATAATGATGCTTATCTTGCTATCATAATATTGTGAATATAGGAGAAATTTGCCCACACACTTCGGTCATGTTGTCAGGATGTGCCAGTCCTTGGGAAAGACTTCATACTGAGGAAGATGGAGAATTAGTAAAAGAGGAAGATCTTCAAGGTGATGACCATTGTTAGAGACAACTGTATCAATGAGCTTGGACTTGTAAGAGATCACATGGATGGTCCTGGATAGGGCTAAGTTCAGACCTGTTGTTTAGGGGGTTGCTTTGAGTCCTAGTTGACTCCTACTAGTCCTAACAACAACTACAATAGTTTAAAAGAACTTTATAATCAGTGGCTGAACTCTTGTTAGTTATTTCATAGATATATGCATCTTACTAGGTTTCCTCAAGGTAAAGCATATAGCTAATTATAATATGTGCTGCATTTTCATATTTACAATCATCTATGCTGTTTCGACCAATTGGAAAGAAAATACATGATTATGCTTATGTTTATTATATTTTTTGTACATAGGCCTGCCTTTAATTGCTTTTGGTGAAACATTCTTCTATGTCGTGTAACCCTGATATGTCCACTTGCTGTACAGGGGTAACTCATGGTTGCTGTGAAACCGAAAACTGTGACACTGATGGGTCAAATGTGAGAATGGTTACCCATGGTGGACAGTGTCTGGTGGAACTCCCCCATTAAAATAAGCTTGGAAGCTGGAGTGGCATCAACTTCCATAATAGTTTGCCTCCAGAAAGCCTATAAACCTGGAGAAAGGACAAAAGTTATACAGGTGTCCAGGACTTTGGTCCATAGGGTTGCTATGAATCGCCTATGACTTGATGGCACTTAACAACAACAACCACCTAGAAAACTTATAGTAAAATATCCATTTGACTAAACATTGAAAAATCCAGATTTCAGTTTTGACTATCTCTAAAGAGCTGTGCTGCCAACTCAAAGGCAAGAGGTTCAAATCAGCCAGATGCTCTGACTTAGAAAGATGGGCAATTTCCCACGTGCAGTTATGAGTCAGTTCCAGCTCAACATCACAGAGCAACAAGCTATGTGATGATGTGCACGTTCCTTAACTCTATGCATACATATTCCT
>NW_006399872.1:644825-645633 GCF_000299155.1 Elephantulus edwardii
ATATTTAATTAGTTGCTAAGAGTGGAGAGAAAATGTAATGTCATAATCACTAAAGGGACAGAAAACGAAAACACAACAAAAGTGAAAATGAAATTAGCAACTATATTTGTGGACTATGATGAATAACATGAAGAGAAAGAAAGAAACGCTCAATGAGAAAGTGACTAAACTCAATACTTGCAGACATGGCTAGAGTCAAGAGATAATTGAAAACTCAGTTACCTAATAGTCAAGTTTAAAAAATTAGTATTATTAAAGTATAATTTGCACATAATAACATATTAAATCAATTTACTCTGACAAATTCAAATATCAGATAAAAGTGCCCTTGTGTGACTTTCTAAACAATTTTCCCTCTCTAGGGTCGCTATGAGTCACAAACGACTCTACGACACATAACAACAGCAACAACAATTCACTTTAGACTGTCAAGTGTAAAAAAAATAAAACTCCTACTTATCTTTTTAAGGTCACCTTACTTTTAATTTGGGACAGAATTTTTACATTAAAAGTTATTTTATTTTCCAGCAATGCTCTTCTTTTTTCTCAGTCTTTTTTAGTGTTTAGAGTATGGATTTTGTGGGTTTCTTAAATTATTTCCTAAATATTTTATAGTACAGGAACTATCATAAATCATACTATTTTTTCAGTCTAAATTTCATTTCTAGAAATTGAACTACTATTGCTTTTTATATTGACCTTGTGTTGTGTAACCTGAATAAATTTACTTATTAGTTCTGGAAGTTTTTGTTTTGTTTTTATATTTTAACTAATATCAGGATGGATGACGAAGAGATTGAGATTGTTC
>NW_006399872.1:645733-650167 GCF_000299155.1 Elephantulus edwardii
TTCCCAACTTTTGCATTCCAGTCACCCATTATTATCAATGTATCTTTATTGCATTTTCGATCTATATCTGACTGTAAAAGTTGGTAGAAATCATCTATTTCTTCTTCTTTGGCTCCGGTTGTTGGTGCATATATCTGAATCATAGTGGTATTCACTGGGCTTCCTTGTGAGCATATGGATATAATCCTGTCACTCACGATGTTGTACTTCAAGATGGATCTAGAAATATTTTCACTATGAAGGCAACCCCTTTTTCCTTGTCTTTTCATCTCCAGAGTAATATATCATATGGTCATCTGACTCAAAATGCCCCATGTCAGTCCATCTCATCTCTCCAATGCCTAATATATCAATATTTATGCGTTCCATTTCTTTGTTTAACTATTTCTAATTTTCCTACATTCATGGTTCTCACATTCCATGTTCCAATCACTAGGGTCTGCTTACAACTGTTTCTCCTCCTTTGTATTTCCATACTTGATAGTTCTACCTAGGTTGCCCTTTCTGTTAGTCTGCGTATGTTATTAGAGATTAAATAAGATAATAAATATATACCCTCTCATCTCACTCAAGAATTCTACATTTCATGAAATATGCTTTAAAAATGTGCCTAAAGCCTTTAACCTGCTTAGGTTAAATTCACAATTAATTCTGCTTTTTCTTTCATTTTTATCGAAAATGACTAAAACTGATAAAAACTATTTGTTCATTTTTCATCATTACAAAGCATTATATCAATTCTGACCAATATGTCTATCAAACTTTTGAGTTAACAATTCATGAGTTATTTATTGCATTACCCTAAAGTCATCATAAATTAAAATCATATTATAGTTCATTCACCTTAGCCCTGCGTAATCATAATAAAAACTAATACTTAGCAAAATTTTCCTGTAGAATGTGAATAATTTTATAAATATTTAACAATATATTTTAAATAATGTATAAAGCCAACTTTTATAACAGTACCTTATTTAATGACTACTTTCCAATATTAATGATTAACTTCTTTCCTGAATGCTTTGAGTTGAACTTTATTCTGCATCATAGCAAATAAGTGAGATAGCTCACCGAGGGTATTTGCAATCTGAATCTTAATAGATAGCAGAAAGAGATAGACAAAATTGTGCTCCTTATTATGTCATTTCATGCAATCAGTTTTAAGAACTACCAAATGAAAAATAACATTCTGATAAAGAATAATGCATTATTTTTTTCAAACCCATAAATAGCATGGCTAAACAACAAAGGGGAATCAGATTTGAAGCCTTATCTGAATTACGTCTGTACATTCTGAGAGTTTAGTCTAATTTGATCTTTCTGTGCTATTTTAAAAGGACTTTCATCTATAAAAACGTTTTCAAAGAATCTTGCCAAAGATCCTTCTGAGCTATCAGATGAAAGATGAGAGAAGATGTTTGCAAAAGGAAAAATAGATAATGCAAAGTTCTTCAATGCTTTCATTTGTCTGATTACAAAATATATATCTATCTTATATATTTAAAGGGAGCTCTTTTAGCCTAACCTATAAGGAGCTGAACAGTTAACTCAAAGGCCATGCCTTTCTGACTTCAAAACCACCCACTGCTCCAAGTGAGAAAAATGGAAAATCTCTGTTCATGCAACTATAGTTTCAGAAACCTGCTGGAGTGTCAGCTATGAGTCAGTTCTCACTTCATAGAAATGAGTTTCAGTTTTGAGTTTGACATATTTTAGAATATATGCAACATACTTTTAGTAGTTGTGAAAGCAGATTGCATTTTTATGATGAATATTTAATATTCCCAGTAATTTATGTTAAAAGAATGGCAATTAAGTTAAAAGCAAATTATGCTATGTATCTCAAAGTGCATTTTTCGAGAAGTATAAAATATATTGGATAGATTATATTAGGCCACTTGCTTATTATTACATTAAAAATTAATACATTAGAGTACTTTCTTATAATTAATAATCAATTTCTAGGAAGGGTTTTTCCTTAAAATATACTACTACAGATCACCATTTGCACCTTTAAAAGAATGACTCATGTCATTGATATTAGCTTTCCAACCTTTTCTATTTGAAGTTGTATTTTATTGTTGTCATCGTAAGGAGTCTTTGAATTAGCACTGTCTCATAGTGAGCCTATGACCACATATTAGAACTTTGCCTTATGCTACCCCATCCACATAATCTCTACCATACTCAAGCCCATTGTTACAGTGACTGTCTATTCATCTTCTTGAGTTTCTTCCTGTCTTTCACTGATTTGATCTAGATTTCAAGTATGATATATTTTTTTCCAAGGTCTAGTCCTCCTAACAACATACCCAAAGTGCATGATACAAAGTTTTACCATCTGTGCCTCTAATGATCACTGTGGTTATACTTTCACAAAGATAAATTTGTTTGTTCTTCTGGGTATTCCATATAATATTCTTTTTAATTGTTCATAGGATATTCAGTACTCTGGAGCTCTGATGACCTAGGGTAATGAATTGTACTGCAAACCCAAAGGTTAATGGTTCAAATCTACCAGCTGTTCCACGGGAGAAAGATGGGCAATCTCTTCCTGTGCTATTTACTGCCTATGAAAACCCATTCGATGGTCAGCTATGAGTGAGTTGCAACTCAATGGTACATAACAACTTCATCAAAACCACTATTCAAAGATATTGAATTCTTCTGATGTCTCCCTTTTTTATTCTCCAATTTTCAGATACATATAAAGCAATTGAAAATAATAAGACAGGGACTAGGCACATCTTAGGTTTTATATTTATATCCTTGCTCTTTAGCACTTTGGACAGGTCTTGACAACATCTGTTTTCCCTCAATGCAAGAGTAAAGTGAAACCCTTGCCCACTTAAATTTTTTTTCTCTAGCATGATGTTGCCTATAGGTCCAAGAGTGAGGATTTTTCTTGATGATTTTCTTTATAGTAAATCACAGAAATTTTCAGTCTTCAATTCTCTGCAGTTAAGTGTTTCAAGTCTACATATTCTTTAAGCAAGGTTGTTTCATCTACATAATACAGGTTGTTGATGAGTCTTCCTCCAATCTTGATACCACATTCTTCATCATATAATCCAGCTTCCACATACAGACTGAATATCTAAGGAGAAAGGATACAATCATGACCTGTATGTTCCTTGATTTCTGTGTGGACAACTACATCTTGGTCTATGTAAATGTTTCGCATAAGCATAATTAAGTTCTCTGGGATTTCTTTTTTTCTCAATGTTAGTCATAATTTTTTATGATCCACACAATGAAATACCTTTGCAAAGTTATTAAAACACAATATCTTTCTGGAATTTTTAGCTCACTAATGCCTAGGAAGTCAATTTTTATTCATTCCATTTTGTTTTTGAAAACTTTCAATTGGCATAGAGTCATATCTTGTATAGTTTATGCTCTCTTCACTTTTTTTAGTATCTTCCAAACTGACAGTTGGAATCTTCCAGCACCAAAACAAAATTTTTTCTTCTGTTATTCAAAGTATTTTCAGAAGCTGAGTTTTCAGAAGGAGATGGTCACTACTACTTCTTAGTCTGTTTTACTCTAAAAGCTCTGCTGAAACCTGTTCATGAGTGATCTTGCCAGTATTTTAAATACAAGGAGCATAACATTTCGCATCATAGTAGCAAGCAAGTTATCCCAGTACAGTAAGCAGACAGATAAGTGTCATGCTCATGAGCACAAAACAGATAAGTATGCAAATAGCATAAAACAAATGTAAATGCTGTTAGAATTATGGTGCTCTGCACAGGGCATGGCCTGGGAAGAGAAGGAACTGAGACTGCAGGTATCTTGGAAGTGACAGGAGGTAGGTATATATGTAGATCGTCTTGAAATACAATATTTTGAGTGACAGAATAATATCCATATGCATATAAGGAAGACTTGCTAATATACCACTGTCATTCAAATTTGCACCTACAACCAGAGCCAAAGAGGAGGAAATAGATTATTTCAAACAACTGTTGAAGTCAGAAATGGATCGAATATGTAACCAAGAAGCATTAATAAAAATGAATGACTATAATGCAAAGAACTTCTTCTCTTACGCGGCATTCAGTTTTCCAGCCTTGCTCAAGGACTCCAGGTTCCATGTGCATACTTCTGGGACAGGCTACCAGTCTTAATGGTGGGAGGAGTCAGAGTTCCTCCAGCTCCTGCACCTCTTCCTCACTCACCTGAATCTCTAACAGATGCTTCCCTAGATGTGCTCACCAAGTTGTGCTCACCAAGTTGTGCCAAGAAATCTGGAGAACAACCACTTGGCCAACTGATTGGAAGAGATCTATATTTGTTCCCATTCCAAAGAAAGGTGATCCTACAGAGTGTAGAAATTACTGAACAATATCATTAATATCATATGCAAACAAGATTCTGTTAAAGATTATCCAAAAACAACTGTAACAGCCCATCAACAGAGAACTACCAGAA
>NW_006399872.1:654682-660386 GCF_000299155.1 Elephantulus edwardii
TAGTATCTCCCTTTTAGATAATGAATTTTCTAGAAGCTTTCTAATACATTAGTCAAAATTTGTTGTTGTTGTTGATTGCCATTGAGTCAAGCATGACTCATAGTGACTCTATGAACACAAGACCTAATGCCTTTCTATAGCTATCACAGTTTCTCCAAGTTCATAGAGTTTCCATTGTATGTGGTTTAGGGATTGTATGTCATTCCTGTTTTTAAGCCTGTTTTACAACTGGGAGCTCTACCAAGCACTGTCCACAAACCACAGTATGGTATTGGATGCCTCAAGGGCACAAGGTTCAGCATCACAGCATACCCAGATTACTTCAGTACAGCAAAGTGACAAAGAGTGACGTACAAAGTAGAAGAATGTTCCTCTACACATAACAACACTAGTTTCATTTAGCAGTGGTTAAGAGTCATCAAGTCAAATATAACTCACAGTGACCCTAAGAACAAAATACCTGAACTATATTCTATAATTAATATAATTTCTCTATGTTTATAGAATTTATAGAGTTTCAAGAGGCAACTAGTTTAGGAAGTAGATGCCACTCCTGCTTCCAAACCTGAATTAATCTGGAAGTTCCTCCAAACACTGTCCATGATGGGTAACCATTATGGTATTTGACATGACTGTGACACAGTACTCAGCATCACAGCAACTCAAAGTTGTTCAGTACAACAAATAGACATCCGACTGCTGTACCACTGAAAGAATGTTCATTAAAAAAATTGATAGATTTTTATTTATGACACCTGCTTGTGGAAGGGGGAAAAAAAACCCCAATATCACAAATCAAACACAACTCAAAGCTTTCCTACCATGACCCCCATCAAGATGCGAGAAACCAACTTCTAGAGTGGGGCCACTGCACAAGAGATTCCAGGCCAGTCATAGACCCAACCCCTCCCTACAGAATTTTAAAATCACGCCCTTCAGCAGACCTTCACCCTTGGGTTTTTGTTGGCCAAAAGGGGCAAAAGCCCAATTGACACTGCTTGTGGAGGGACAAAAGAAACCACACATCAGTACCTCAAATCAAACACAACCCAAAACATTCCTTACATGACCCCCATCAAGACACAAGGCAAGATTTACTACCTTCTTAACCATCCTGTCCCAATTTTTTCACTTTGCTTTTTTTCTATCATTTTTTTCTTTTTGTTAACATTAATGAATCAGTCAGGAAACTTGCTTATACATTGGCAGCCAACAATAACAATAACAGTATTTTGTCACGATCCCAATTTTAGAGGCAAGTACTCAGTTACACCTCTAATATGATTAGCTGTAGATTTTCATGTCATTATCATTGGTTTTGAATAACACCAAGTCAAAACCGACACAAATCTACCACTCCAGCAGTTTTTCAGTGGCTGTTAATTGTCCATCCTTCTGCCATGGAGGATTTGAACTTTGTGCTTTCACGATTATCACATTGATCAATACTACTTCAATTTCTATAATTTTTGCAGAGACTTTTTATCACAAGTAATTCAAATTTAATCACACACTTTGCCAAAATTTTTCATCATCTATTCAAACATTCATGTGTTTTATTACCTTTTGCCTGTTAATATTATGAATTGCATTGATTTATTTTTCCAAGTAAATAAATCAATGTATTTTAAAGAACTACAGTTTGGTCAGGATGTATTATCCTTTTCATATACTTGACAGCATTTAATTTCATACTGTTTTATTAATTTGATAAATGTTTTGCCTACTAGGTTCCTGAAGGAAACTATTTAGCAATTTTAATTGAATTATTGCTTTTTGTTTGGTTGGTTTTTATTACTGCAATGTCTGTAAGGAGCTCTGGTAGCACAGTGCATAGCAGGCTGAACTGCTAACCAAAAGGCTACATGATCCTGGTATTTCAAATCCATCAGTGGCTATAAGGGAGAAAGATGAGCAGCCTCCTCCCATTAACATTTACAGCCTCAGGAACTTGATGGCAGGGTTGCTGTGAACCTAGTAAACAGAGTAGTGATTTAACGTCTTTAGGAGACTTTGTTATCTGAGAAATGCTAGCCTCACAAAGAATTTAAATATTGCTTTTGTTTTCCTACTTTCTTGAAAAATATGTACAGGATCACTCTTCTGGGTTTGGTTATTTTGGTTGCTGTTGTTCCTTATATGCTTGTACCTGACAGGTTCCATTAGAGAGTTTTAACTATAGTTCAATTACTCTAAAAAACCCTATGTATATATCTCTGTGAAAGAGTTTTAATAATACTACATTTTCAAGAAACATGTCCATTTTATCTAAATTAAGAACTTCTTTGACATAAAGTTGTAATATTTCATTATTATCCATATAATGTTTGGAGAATATATACAAAGCCTACTTTCAAATTCCTGATAACACATAAGTGACTTTTATAAATTTAAACACAAACTATTACTATTTTGAAACATAATGAGATCTTTTATTCACCCATATATAACTTTTTAAATGTGCATCTCTATGTTGATGAGTCAAAGGCTTTAAGCTTTGTTGACTTAAGTGGTGTTGTTATTGTTGTTAAGTGCTGTTGAGTTGCAGGAGACTCATAGTGACCCTATGAATGAAAGTCCTGAACGCTTCCTGTATAACTTTTGTCCTTTCTCTAGGGGTTCATAGGGTTTCCAGAGACAAGCTATTGTGGAAGTGGATGCCACTCCTGCTTCCAAGCTCGTTTTAATCAGGGAACTTCACCAAACACTGTCCACCATGGGTAGCAGTATTTGGCTTCACAGCAACCGCAAGTTACCTCTGTACAGCAAGTGGACATACCAGGGATACACAACCTAGAAGAATGTTTCACCAAAAACAAATACAGGCAGGCCTGAGGGCCACGGAGTAGAGCCACCCACCTTTGGCTTGGGAGCATGGCTTTCTGTCCCCTAGGCCCACTGCTCGCTCTCTCTTTCTCTATTCTGTTGTTGTTGGTAGTGTTGTTAAGTGCCATTGAGTGGCAGGCAACTCATAGCAACCCTATGAACAAAAGTCCTGGACACTTCCTGCATAACTTTCATCCTTTCTCCAGGATCATAGGGTTTCCAGAGGCAAGCTGTTGTGGAAGTGGATGCTAATCCTTTCAAGAGAGTAGACATAATCAGGCGAGATACACTCTCCCCCAGTCCAAATTTTCAGATGCAGGGAAGAGAAGGGCCTGAAACTCCTCTGGAG
Organism: Elephantulus edwardii; assembly: GCF_000299155.1. Taxonomy (NCBI): domain Eukaryota; kingdom Metazoa; phylum Chordata; class Mammalia; order Macroscelidea; family Macroscelididae; genus Elephantulus; species Elephantulus edwardii. The sequence continues at coordinate 657,858 of NW_006399872.1, forward strand.
AAAGGTTCCTCAACTTGGGCATCCTGACTGCTGCAGGGTCATTCCAGGGACTAAGAAGAACAATAGACTTTGAGAAAGGGAGCTGCAGGAAATGGAGAGAACCATTTTACAGCTAGCACAATGATATCCTGGAAAAAGAACTGCTTTCAAAACCCCCAGGGCAGAAATTCCTTAAGTGGAGCAACTGGTCTTGCACCACTCTGACAATCTGCAGACAAAAGAGAACAACAGAATTTGGGAGAGGTGATCACAATAATGCAAGATTCCTGAAGGGCTTCACTGCAGATGAGACAGAATCTGAAGGGCTTTAGGAAAAACAAACTGTCCCAGAAAGGACTTCCAGTAAAGTGAGTGACCCATCCCATAGATGGAACATTTCAAACTGGAAACAAAATAATAACATAATCATGATTAAAACTATCAACAATTTATATAGACATATTAGAAATGCCTAACACTTATCCAGAAAAACTACACATAGTATCAAGAAAGTATCAGGCAACCTCAAACTTTGGAGAAAAAAAACAAATTAAGCCTTCTCCAAAATAAGCAGAACATATGCAGACCTGATGAATACTACAGACCCCTTCCAGAGTCAGGGAGACAAAAGATATATATTGATATAGAGTCACTCAGCAGTGACAGAAGAAGTTATAGATAATGGAAAAAAAATTAAAGCCAGAAATTTAGGGAATCAGATGAAGCCAGACAACCAGAAGAAATATACTACTATGGAGTTATTTAAAAAGCTACAGAAGAAGGTGCACATGATAGAAGCGATTAAGAAAGAGAAGAAAAGAGCCAGAAGAAATATCTTAACAAAGAGAAAACTTAAAAACCACAGAAGAATATGCAAAAGATGGAAGCAAAATTTGAAATTATAGATAAAACAGTATGTTGTTGTCATGTGCCATCGAGTCACCTGCAACTCATAGCAATCCTATATACAACAACTCTGAAGCCTGCCCTTAACTAAACCAGTCTCACTGACTTCAACACACCTAACCCCATTGCCCCGGTTACTGCTTCAATCTATCACACCCAGGGTCTTCCTGTCCTTTTCCCAGAATCAGTGTCCTTGACCACATGCCCAAAGTATGTGAGACAGAGTTTCAAAATTCTAGACTCCAAGGAGAAATTTTATTTCATCCTCTCCATGACAACCTAATTAGTTTTCTTGGCAGTCCATAGTATGTTCAATTTTCTTCTCCAGGACAACAACTCAAAGACATCAATTTTTCTTCTGTCATCATTAGTGATTGTCCAGTTATCTCATGCGTAGCAAGTAATTATGAAGATCATGGCCTAGATCAGGTATGCTTAGTCTCTAGACTAACATCATTGTGTCTCTGTACTCTGGAGAAGCCCCTGACAGCAGAGTTTCCCAGAAAAATTAATCTTTTGATTTCTTGTTTGCTTGTGCCAAGAAGATTGATTGTGGAGCTGAGCAAGCTGTAACTGTTAACAACCTCAATCTCTTCTCCACCTGTCATGGTGCTGCCAATTGGTCCAGTGGTGAGAATCTTTGTCTCCTTGATACTGAGCTTCAATCCATATTGAAGACTAGATAGTCCTTACCTTCGGCAGCAATGTCCTTAGTTTCAAAAAGCAAGGTGTGTCAACTACATAATGCAGATTTTTGATAAATATTTCTCCAGTCTTGATACCACATTCTCCTCATAAATTCCAGCCTCCCAGATGATCTGTTCTGCATATAGACTGAAAAGTTCTGGAGATAGGACACATACCTGACGCACTTCTTTCCTGATTTTGAACCATGCAGTGTTTCCTTGCTCTGTTCTGAGTACTGCTTCCTGGTTTGAGTACTGGTTTAAAAAACCATCACAAAACAGAAGGTACAGTCAAAACAATACATGAAATAATAGAAAGGCATGAAAATGAAATGAAAAAGGCAAACCAGAATGTTAAGATCAAAATGACAGAAGTGTCCAATATGCTGAAGGGAAAATAAAGTAGAACAGAAGTGGAACAGAGAGTAAGTGAACTGGAAGATGAGAACCTCAATGGAAGCTTGATTTTGTTGTTAGGTGTCATTGAGTCAAGTATGACCCATAGCAACCCTATGAACAAAAGATCTGAACCCAATCCTGTCCCACACCATACTCACACTTCTTAACACACAAGAGCCTATTGCAGTAGTCACTATGTCAATCCACCTGTTTGAGGATCTTCCTCTCTTTCTCCACCCTCCACCCTTTTAAAAGTTGGTCTGGTCCTACCTGTAAGTGAGCCTTTAGCTTGGCAAAGCTGGATCCTTGTAGATAAGTGTTTGTGATTCATTTGAAAGCTGAGGTAAATTGAATGTTTCTTCTTGTGTTAGCCATCAAGCGTAAGCTGGTTAACTGTATCTGATCACATTTACAATCAGTTTAGGCTGGAAGCCTCTAGTGAAGGCAAACAAGATCTGGAGGGCAGGCCTCTGTATGCAAAAGCTATTCTGGTCCTACCTGTGAGTGCAATATTTAGAGTCTCATCTGACATCCATCTTGGTCTTTTCTTCTTCTTCAG
>NW_006399872.1:660486-661398 GCF_000299155.1 Elephantulus edwardii
TCTGAAATCCTCCAAGATTCAGCAGCGAATAAACTCTGTATTTGCTGGAAGAGAAAACCTGAAGGTAGTAATTATATGGATTATAGTTTGAGGTGGCGGATAATGAATGCCTGAACTATTTTGGGAGAGACATGCAAGATGATTTATATGGTACCAAAAAACTCTTAAGAGTTAAAGATTGTTAAGAGAGAACAAATCTTATTAAAATACCAGACTAGACAGACACATTTTGGTCCTCTGCATGGAAGGTACCAGAAAGCAGACACAGATGATGAATCTGGAACTCACAATTTAAAAAAAGAAACACAAAGAAGTACTTCAAACACTGACTTGCAGAGTCAATAAAGCACCAATATACATTCTTCTGGTTGTCCTTACTTACAGCCAGGATCTATCTGACATCCACAATAATATCCCTGGTGTCATGGCCTCTTCTAAATCATGCTTGAACTTCTGACAGTTCTTTATCTATGTTCTATTCTACCCATTTTTTAATGATCTTCAGCAGTATTCTGCTTGCATGTCATATTAATGATACTATTTGATAGTTTCCCTGTTCAGTTGCATCACCTGCCTTGAAAACAGGAACAAATATGAACCTCTTGCAATCAATTGATCAGAGACAGCTGTCCTCCAAATTTCATGGCATAGACTGAGTGTATGCACATCCAAGATTATCCCTGTTAACTGAAACAAGTCAGTCGGTATTTCTTCAATTCCTAGGGCCCTTTTTTTTTGCCAATGCCTCTAATGTAGCTTTTTCTTCCTTCTTTATTACCATTGACTCCTGTTCATATGATACTTCCTGAATTTGTTCGGTGTCAATTCTTTCTGGTAGTGAATCTAGACATCATCAAAAAAAGATAGAGGGAATATAAAGAATCAATATACCAGAAGCAAAATCTTACTGAA
>NW_006399872.1:669583-686984 GCF_000299155.1 Elephantulus edwardii
CTACGCTCACTGGTGCTCAAGCCTGTTCCTGAGATCATTTTGAAATTTGAGGGGGACAGACTAATGGGTAAATTTTTGTTCCTGTAGATTTGATTTAATTTTCCTCAACTTCAGCTTGAACTTTCATATGAGTAGTTGGTGGTCTGTCCCTCAATCAGCAGCTGGCCTGGTTTTCATAGCTGATATTGAGCTTCTCCAGCAGGTCTTTCCACAAATGTAATTAATTTGATTCCTATGCATACCATCAGGTGAAATCCATGTGTATAGCCTGTGTTCATATCTCTTATAAAAAGTTTTTTTCAATGAATAAATCATTGAATGTGCAGAATTCTATCATTCTCTCTCCAGCCTCATTTCTGTCATGGAATCCATGTTTTCCAGTTTTTTATCCTTCTGCCCTGTTCCCAACTTTTGCGTTCCAGTCACCCATAATTATCAATGTATCTTGATTGCATGTTTGATCAATTTCTGACTGCAAAGGTTGCTAGAAATCTTCTATTTCCTCCTCTTTGGCTCTAGTTGTTGGTGCATATATTTGAATGATAGTGGTATTCACTGGACTTCCTTGTAGGTGTATGGATATTATCCTGTCCACATTGTATCTCAAGATGGATCTAGAAAGGATTTTTTTATTATGAAACCAACCCCATTTTCCCTCACTTTTCCATCCCCAGCATAGTAGGTCATATGATCATCTGATTCAAAATGTCGGATGCCAACCCATCTCATTTAGCCAATACCTAGTATGTCAATATTTGTGCGGTCCATTTCTTTCTTAACAATATCCAATTTTCTGATATTCATGCTTCTCACATTCCATGTTCCAATCACTAGTACCTCCTTATAGCTGTTCTGCCTTCTCTGTCTTTCCATTTCTAAGATTTCAGTCTCAATTGTCATGTCTGCTAGTTCAAGTGCTAGTCTAAGTGTACTCTATTGTACATAGGGTTTTCAAAGGCCTGTCATTTCAGAAGTGGATGGCCAATCCTTCTTCCTAGACTGTCTCAATTTGTGTATTTGTTTGTGGGGTGTTTGTGTGTGTTTGTGTGTGTGTGTGTGTGTGTGTGTGTGTGTGTTTTATATCTGACAGACAAGTCTTTTACAGAAAAGAGCAGATGAAATATACTTACCTGATTAGAAAAATGACCAGTAGATTCAATGTTGCTGCTCACCCTTGATACATGGTTTTTGGTACTTTTTTTTTTTTTATACACTCTTGCTCTACTCCACCACCATCGCTTCCTATTTTGCCTACACCATTCAACACCCCTCCCCCCTTGACCAGCCCTTGATGTGATGGCCTAAGTCTTAAGCCACCAGAATTTCTGCAATTCTGAACATATCATGCTGCTGTCAGTCGCTTATGATGTAGCTAGGTGACTTCAATTTAAAGTTTCTAAGTACTACTGTCATGTACAAGTATCAAGAATGGATTCTTTTCTTGGAAGGTTCTGAGAAAAAGTCCTTTCTCTTAAACTTAGACTCCAGGATTGACTTCTTGTGAGTTAATACCTCTTGTCTTCTATTTGCAGCCAGGTGCTAATGCAAGAGGATAGCTTCCTAGGAGAGAGGGTTTAGAGCACCAAGAAGCTAAAGCAAAAGGAAGAAACCAAGAAATGAAAGATATGAACAGAAAATTTTAAAAGGCAGCTCAGGATGACAAAACAAGATATTATAATGAAATGTGCAGTGAGCTGGAGTCAGAAAATGAAAAGGGCCGAACTTGCTCAGCGTTTCTTAAGCTGAAAGAGTTGAAAAATAAATTCAAGTCACAGGTGGCAATACTTAAGGATACTTTGGGTAGAATGTTAAATGATCCAGGAAGCATTAAAAGAAGATGGAAGGGGTACACAGTGTCACTGTATCAGACAGAATTGACTGACATAGAAGAATTTCATGAAATAACATATGAGCAAGAGCCTATGGTGATGCAGGAGGAAGTTCAAGTTGTTCTGAAGGAATTGCAAAAAACAAGGCTTCAAGAGTTGATGACATACCAACTGATATATTTCAACAAACAAATGCTGCCCTGGATGTGCTCACTGAGTTGTGCCAAGAAAACTGGAGGACAGCTAGCTGGCCAACTGACTGGAAAAGATGAATACTTGTTCCCATTCGAAAGACAGGTGACCCAACAGAGTGTGGAAATTATCGAACAATATCATTAATAACACATGCAAGTAAGATTCTGCTGAAAAATTTCCAAAAACGATTGGAAGAATACATCAACAGAGAACTACCAGATGTGCAGGCTGGATTTAGAAGAGGTCGTGGTACTAGGGATATTATAGCTAATGTTAAATGGATATTGGCAGGAAGCAGGGAATACCAGAGGAATGTCTATCTGTGTTTCATTGACTATGCAAAGGCTTTTGACTTTGTGGATCACAACAAGCTATGGCTGACTCTGAGAAGAATGGGAATCCCAGAATATTTGATTGTGCTAATGCGAAACCTATGCTTGGACCAAGAGGCAGTAGTAGTCAAAACAGAGCACGGAGACACTACATGGCTCAAAATCAAGAAGGGAGGTCCATCAGGGATGTATACTGTCTCCATCTTTTCAATCTGTGTGCAGAACAGATCATCCGAGATGCTGGGCTGTACGAAAAGGAATGTGGCATCAGAATTGGTGGAAGAGTCATCAACAACCTGAGTTATGCAGATAACATAACCCTGTTTACTGAAACTGAGGAGGCCCTGAAGCGCTTGCTGCAGAAGGCCAAGGAATGCAGCCTTCAATACAGATTGAAGCTCAACATCAAAAAAACAATGATTCTCACTATTGGGTCAATTAGCAGCATCAGTATGGATGTGAAGAGATTGAGATAGTTAACAGTTTTAGTTTACTTTTCTCCAAAGTCAACACTCTTGGTAACAGCAGCCAGGAAATCAAGAGACAAATTGCACTGGCAAAGTCAGCTGTGAGTCATCTCTCAAGAGTACTGAAGAGCAATGATGTCAGGCTGGAGATTAAGGTCCGCCTGATTCGGGCTATAGTCTTCACAATTACGTGCTATGCATCAGAGAGTTGAGCAGTGACTAGAGATGATAGAAAGAGAACTGATGCCTTTGAGCTGTGGTGCTGAAGAAGAGTATTGAATATACCATGGACTGTTAGGAAAACAAACAGGTTTGTCCTGTAGAGGGTGAAGGATATCATGTTAGGGAGAGTAGAGGGATGATGCAGGAGAGGAAGACCCTCAATGAGATGGATTGATTCTGTGATTGTGGTGGTGGGAATGAGTGTGTCAGAGACGGCAAGGTTGGCACAGGACAGAGCAGAGTTTAGGGCTCTTGTACATAGGGTCACTATGAGTCACAAGTGACTTTATGGCACATAACAATAGCAGAACAACCTGTGAGTGAGTCTTTGGCAAAGTTGGATCCTGTTGGGTAAGTGTTTGTAATTTACTTGAAAGCTGGGGGTAAATTGTTTGAGTGTTTCTAATTTGTTAGCAAGCAAGTGTAAGCTGATTAAACGTATCTCTGATATCTGATAGAAGCAAACAAGAAGAAAAATCAAAATATGTTGTAAAAAAATGAAGAGAACATTAGAATCATGTGGGATTATATCAAAATATCAACATATATATATATCTCAACAATATATATCAACATATATCTATATATATATCAATATATATCTATATATCAATATATATCTATATCTCTATATGTCTATATCTCTATCTCTATCTTGATATCTATATATATATATATAAAACTGGAATTCCAGAACATGATATGAGGTATTAGAAGGAAAATTCCGAGGGAAAATGAAGAATAGAGAAAACCACATTCAAGAAGCTCAGAGAGTACCAAAGAGAATACACACAAAAGAAAAACATCAAAACATATCCTAGTCAATTTCTAAAAAAAAAAAAAATTAAAAAGTTAGCTAAGGATAAATATCAAAAGCAGTTCAAGAAAAATAGAGTCCCATACAAAGAAGAAACTATTAGATTGTTTTGATTTCTCCGCAGAAACCACATGTGCAAAAAGACAATAGAATAAGATACAAAGAAAATTGAAAGAAAATAATTGCCAGCTGAGGATCCTATCCTATCCTCAAAAAGCTATCTATAAAATATAAAGGATAAATTAGGTCATTTGTAGAAAAGCAGAAATTTAAGGAATTTGTGAAAACAAGACTAACTCTATAAGAAATTCTAAAGGAAGTTCTTTACACCAATATACCAAATGAAAATAAAGGGACCATAGTAAACAGAAACAACAGGAGAAGAAACATAGCAAAACAGTAATGATAAAACCTGGACTGTCAATAATCACACTTAATGCGAATGGACTAAATGAACCAATTAAAAGAAAGAGTAACAAAATGGATAAAAATTTACAAAACCCATCAAAATATAACCTACAAGAGACGCATCAAAGACACAAGGAGAAAGATAAACTAAAAATCAAAGCAAACTGTGTCCACAAAAAAGCAGAAATGTCAATACTAATCCCTGATAAAATAGGCTTCAGGAAGATAATTACCTTAAAAGATACAGAAGGGCATGATATAAAGATTCAAGATACAATAAACAAGAAGATTTAACCTTGGTCATCATCTATGCATCAAATAGTAGACTTGCAAAATACATAAAACAATGATTAACAGAATTTTTTAAAAAAGAAAGAAATAGGCAGCATAATAGTAGTTAGATACTTTAACACTCCACTCTCACCAAAGGATAGGACAACTCAAAAGATTTAACAAATATACAGAAGATCTAAACTATACAATCAACCAACTTGACCTTGTGGATATATTCAGTATATTGTTCCTCACTAAAATTCAATTTACTTTTTTCTCAAATGCATAGGGTATATTTTCAAGTATTGATCATATATTAGAACATATTGCAAGCTTCAACAAATTAAAAATCATTGAAATCCTATAAAGTATCTTCTCAGACAACAATGTCACACAACTAGAAACGAATGACAAGAGAATAAGCTTTTTAAAACCACTTGTATGGAAGGTAAATAACATCATGCTAGAGAAATACACAATGAAATAAAAAATATTCCTTAAAACAAATGAAAATACCTCTGGGATGCAGCAAGGTAGTCCCCATGGGGCATTTTCATAGCAATAGAAAAACACATTAAATAGGAAAAAAGAAGCAAAATTAATGATCTAACTCAACACATCCATCAAATAGAAAAAGAACACCAATCTAACCCCACAGCCTCTAAAAGAAGAGAAATTATAAGGACACAAGCTGAAATCAATGACACAGAAAACAGAAAAAGCAACTGAAGTAATCAACAAGACCAGAAGCTAGGTGGTTCTTCAAAAGGTCAATACAATTAACAAAAGAAAATAAAAGACACAAATAATTTACTATAGAAATGACATCATAAAAGATAAAGGTGAAATTAAATCTATAGGTGACATTAAATCTATAATATCAGAACACTATGAAAATATACAGTCTGATCAATTAAAAAAACTAGAGGAAATGGACCAATACCTTGTAACTGTTCAGATTTCCATGGGCAGATGTAGAACTCTTGATAAAAACCATCACAAAAAAGAAATTCTGCAGGTCATAAAAAGACTCACACACAATAAAAGTCCTGGATTACATGTCTCCACAGCTGAATTCTACCCAGAAAAGATCTGTCACCAATTCTATTTGAATTATTTTAAAAAAAAATATAGAAAGAGAAGGAATACTCACAGAGTCATTTTTTAATTTGGATAGAGTCATTGTACCTAAAGGAATTGGAGGACACAAAAATTTCAAGAAACAAAGAATGAGCAAAAGCCTGTGGTGATGAAGAAAGAAGTTGAAGCTGATCTGAATGAATTGGCAAAAAACAAGAACCCAGAAATTGACGACATACCAATTAACATATTTCAACTGACACTGTCCTGAATGTGCTCACCAGATTGTGCCAAGAAATCTAAAAGACAAACAAATCGCCAACTGACTGGAAGAGATCTTTATTTGTTCCCATTGCAAAGAATGATGACCTGTCACATGCAAGCAAGATACTGCTGAAACTTTTCCAAAAATGACTGGAACAGCACATCAACAGAGAACTGTCTGAAGTGCATGCTACCTAAAGTTAGATGGATTTTGCCTGAAAGCAGGGAGTACCAGAGGAATGGCTGTCAGCTTCATTGACTATGCAAAGGCATTTGATTGTGTTGATCACAAGAAACTGTCACTGATTCTGAGAAGAGTGGGAATCCCAAAACACTTGGTTGTGCGTTATCCCAATGAATTTAAAAACCAACTCAGGAATAGGTTTGTGGCCTTGAACACTAATGAATGAAGACCAAGTAAGCTGTGGCAAGGAAGCAAAAATATAATTCATGAAGAATGCAAAAAGTCATTACAAAGAAGGAAAAAAAACGAAGAAAAGACCAAAGGGACACTGAATATTGCACAAGAGCACCAAGAAGCCAAAGCAAGGGGAAAAAATCAAGAAGGAGCTAAATACAAGTCTTCAAAGGGCCACTCGGGAAGACAAGACACAATATTATAAAGAAATGTGAAAAGAGCTGGAGTCAGAAAATTAAAAGGGACAAACTTGTTAAGCATTTCTTAAGCTGAAGGAACTGAAGAACAAATTCAAGCCACGAGTTGCAATGCTTAAGGAAGCTATGGGCAAAATATTGAATGATTCAGGTAGCATTAAAAGAAGCTGGAAGGAGTATACAGAGTCCTTGTAACACAAAGAATTGTCTGACACAGAAGAATTTCAGGAAATAATATATGATCAAGAGGCAATAGTGATGAAAGAGGAAGTTCAGGCTGCTCTGAAGGACTTGACAAATATAAAGTCCCAGGAATTGATGGAATACCAACTGACATATTTCAACAAACAGATGCTGCCATGGATGTGCTCACCAAGCAGTGCCAAGAAATCTGGAGAACAACTACTTGGCCAACTGACTGAAAGAGATACATATTTATTGCCATTCCAAATAAAGGTGACCCAACAGAGTGTGGAAATTTACTAGCAATATCACTAATATCATACACTAGCAAAATCCTGCTGAAGATCATCCAGAAAAGACTGACACAGTACATTGAAAGAGAACTACCAGAAATACAAGCTGGACTTAGAAGAGGTCGTGGCACTAGGTAGATCTTGGCAGAAAGTAGAGAGTACCAGAAGAATGTCTATCTGTGTTTCATTGACTATGCAAAGGCATTTGTCTGTGTGCATCACAACAAATAGTGGCTAACCTTGCGGCAATGGGAGTACCAAAACACTTTCTTGTGCTTATGCAAAACCTATACTTGGACCAAGAAGCAGTCTTCAGAACAGCAAGGAAACACTGTATGGTTCAAAATCTGGAAATGAGTGTGTCAGGGATGCATCCTGTCCCCATACTTTTTCAAAACATATGCAGAACAGTTCATTCAGGAAGCAGGGCTTTATGAGAAGGAGTGTGGCATCAAAATTGGAGGAAGATTCATCAACAACTTAACGATATGCAGATGACACAACCTTCTTTCTGAAACTCAAGACAATGTCAAGTGCTTGCTGGAGAGAAGGTCAATGATTGTTCAGTATAGATTGAAGCTCAACATCAAAAAGTCAAAGATTCTTACCACTGTGTCAACTGGCAGCACCATGACCGATGGAGTAAGAGATTGAAGTTGTTAGCAATTACAGCTTACTCGGCTCCACAATTAACACTCTTAACACCAGCAGTCAGGAAAACAAAAGGCGAATTGCATTGGGAAAATCTGCTCTCATAAATTTTCTAGAGTGCTGAAAGTAACAATGTCAGTCAAGACAAAGGTGCACCTTGTCCAGGCCATGGTTTTCTCAGTTACTTGTTATGCTTCAGAGAGCTGGGCAATGACTAAAGATTACAGACGAAGAATAATGCCTTCAAGTTGTGGTTCTGGAAAGTTGTGGTGTGGTATGTGAGCATACCACAGACTGGCAAGAAAACAAATAGGTCTGTCTTGGAGAGGGTAAATCTAGTAGGTCCTTGGAGGTTAATGTTTTCAATCTCTGTCTCCCATAATTTGGGCACATGGCCAGGAAAGACTGGTCTTTGGAGAAGGACATCATGTTCAGAAAGGTGGAGGGACAGCACAGGAGAAGAAGACCCCAGGTGACATGGATTGATATGGTATCTTGGGCAATGGACGTTGGTATGTAGATTTAATGAGACTGATTCAGGACAGGGAATGGTTCAGAGCTGCTCTAAATAGGGTCTCTATATTCGTTTTTTTGTTTTATTTTGTTTTGTGTTTTTGAGATTTTATTTAAGCCTCTTTTTTTAGAGTCAACAAGACCTCAGGAAAGGCGTTTGTATTTAAAAGTTGGTGGTTATTACATTATAGGGGAGCATTCTTCTAAGCAGTACAACACTCTTCTGTCAACATGCTGTACTGAGGCAACCTGGGGTTACTGTGATGTTGAATAATGTGCCATTGGGGTGTCAAATGCCATAATGGTTACCCATGGTGGACAGTTTTGGTGGAGCTCCTAGTTTAAGATAGGTTTGGAAGCAGGCTTGGCATCCACTTCCTAAACAACATGCCTCTGGAAACTCTATGAATTTTGATAAATGATAGTTATAGGAAGACTTCAGGCCTTTTGTTCATAGGGTTGTTTTGAGTCATGCTTGACTCGACAGCAGTCAACAACAACATACTTAGACTAGGAAGCAGTCTTTAGAACAAAGCAAGGAAATACTGTATAGTTCAAAACCAGGAAAGGACTATGTCAGGGATATGTATATCCTGTCTCCTTATCTATTCAACCTATATGCAGGTCATTGGAGAAGCTGGGCTGTATAAGGAAGAATTTGTCATTAGAATTAGAGTAAGACTCATCAACAACCTACATTATGCAGATGACACAACCTTGCTTGTTGAAACTGAGGAGGACCAGAAGTGCTTGCTGCAGATGGTCAAGTACTGTAGTCTTCAATATGGATTGAAGCTCAACATTAAGAAGACAAAGATTCTCACCACTGGTCCAATTGGCAGAACTATTATACATGGAGAAGGTATTGCAGTTTTTAACAATTACAGCTTACTCGGCTCCACAATCAACACTCTTGGCACCAGCAGTCAAGAAATCAAAAGTCTAATTGTACTAGAAAAATTTGTTGTCAAAGACTTCTCCAGGGTACTGAGAAGCAATGATTTCAGTCTAGAGACTAAGGAGCACCTGATTCAGTCCATGGTCTTCACAATTACTTGACATGCAACAGAGACCTTAAAAATTACTTCAGAGCTATTGTACACAGGCTCACTATGTATTGCAGGTGAAACTACGGCAATAAACAACAACAACCTACAGTGAGCTGGCTTCAATGAAGAAACAAAACCTATGAAATTGGGAAAACTTATCTTCAACAAATGGTGCTGGCAAAACTGGACTGCTACTTGCAGAAAGCTGAAACAGCATCCATACATCACACAAAAATAAACTCAAGATGGATCAGAAAAATCTGGTAAAGATCATAGGCAACAAAACAGGACCAAACTTAAAGGGCCTAGCCTATGGCATAAGGAAGCTGACAAACAGAGCCAGAAATGTATAGCCAGGAATAGATGAAATTAATGAATGGAACCTTCTAAAGATTAAATCCCTGTATGCATCAAAAACTTTTTCCTATAGAAAGAAAAGAAAAACCACTGACTGGGGAAAAAAATTTGGCAATACAATCTCACACAAGAGTCTCATAACAAAATTTTACAGAATATGACCAGGCTTATGGATCATAATAATTTGTGGCTGACATTGGAGAAGGATGGAAATCCCAGAGCACTTAATTGTGCTCATGTGAAACCTATCCCAGGTCCAGGGAAGGGGAACACTGCATGGTTTAAAATTTCAAAGGTTAACTAAATTCAATCACCTGCAATCTAGTAGGTTCTGACTCATATCAATCTGCCTCTGAGTTGCATAGGATAACTTCAACAGGAGGAGATGGCACATCTTTCCCCAGGAAACACTGAAACCTTTGGATTAACAGAGAAATCAAGAAACAAAAATTCTGGAAACAGTATTTTAATAAACAAAAATTATTGAAGTTGTCAATGATATTTAACATGGGTTAACATCATGGTAAGGGTAGCAGCAGTCAGGAAATGAAAAGATATTTTTGTTATTGTTATGTGCCATTGAGTTGCATATGATTTATAGCAACCACTTGTGTACAATAGCTCTGAAGCCTGCCTATCCTGAGTCAGGCTCACTGATTCGTCATCTTACCCAATTACTCCAGTTACTGTGTTAATCCATCTCATCTGGGTTTTCCTCTCCTGTGCTGTCACTCCACCCTTCCAAGCATGATGTCATTCTCCAAAGACTGGTCTCTCTTCGCCACTTGCCCAAAATATGTAAGATGGAGCTGCAAAATCCTAGCCTCCAAGGAGAAATTTGGTTTCAGGAAATCTTCTGTCAAAGATCTCTTTCAAGTACCACACAGTAAGAACGAGAGATTAAAGACTAAAATGAGTATATCTATGAACCTTACAAATCAAGTTTGACATTGACTGAACATGCCACCAAGTTACATTTATTGTTTTTGTTACATGCCACAGAGTCAACTAAGACTCCTAACTACACTACAAATAATAGTGAAAGAAAGAATCATGACATGTATGATTTCAAAGAAGCACCCTTGGTTGGTGGACCACAACAATAATAGATGAAGACCAAAAATTTGGTAGTGGTTTTAGGAGGAAGAAGCCAAAGAGGATCTCACGCTTAAAATACAATGAGTATTTGCTTAAAATTGTCAAGCAGTATAATTAATATTTATATTAATAAATTATGATATTACTGCGTGTCTGAACTTAATAGTTGAGCCTTCATCAGGTTTTCAGAGAGATTGCACACCTTTCTTCCCAAAAAAAGAGTTGATGGATTCTAACCATGTGTTTGGGTTGGCAGCACAACTCCCTATAATTAAGGTAATATTGAACTGAAAAATCTTGTGACATATCTATATGAAATAAAATATAAATTTAATAAAATATTAGTTATATGCTAGTTTTTTCAGAAAGCTACATATCTAAGTTAATTGCTGTAGAAATTGTGCATTTTCTAGTTTAAAAACAGATACTTTCAGTGCTTAAAAGTTAATAAAAAACTTAGAATATGCACTTTCTTCCACCATAAAGTTACACATTTAATTAATATAAAGAGATATAATGAATGCAAAGATAAAAAATCAGAAGGACCATGAAATATCTCTGTATATAATTTGAATATATTTTACATGATGAAATTTATGCCTGCTTCTTTTATTTTAAGATAAAATAAATGCAGCTACAAAACTGTATTTCTTTCTGGAAACTCTAGATGAAAAGCTGTCGGCTGATCCATCCAGGTTCTGCCAGAATTTAATGACATGCAGTTATAGAACGAAGGTTCCCACTTCTTTGGTACGAAAGTTCCTATTTCCTTGGATTTTTATGGGCTTCTAGAGGTCACCTACACTGCCTAGTTAATGAAGCCCTTATTTCATCTTTAAGAACAACAATGGGAAAGCTGAAGACTTCTCATGCTTTGAATCTCTTCTTTATATTCCTCCTCTTCTATATCTTTTCCTCATTGAGTCTTATGATTTTATGTACCTATGTTATTGTTATTTGCCATCAAGTCAAAATTGATGCATAGCTGATCCTTCATTGGAATTTCAGAAGCTGTAATTTGCACACGAGGTGATTGTCTATCTTTCTCAAGCAGCTGGTGGCATCTGCTTTTGGGTTAGCAGGACAATTCTTTACCACTTAGCCATGACTGTTGTGTACTGTTGATTCAAGTCTTACTCATAGCTGGCTCTTCAATAGGTTTCAGAAGAGTAAATCGCAAGGAAGAGTTGTTCCGGTGGAGCAGCTGGTGGATTAGAAATGTGTACCTTCAAGATTGAAGTGCAGCTTCTTACCAGTAGAGCACAAGAGCACCCCATGCTGTAATTAGCCTGGTGCATCCTTCTTCTGTAATTGATATGGATCTTTGGTGGCCTAGTGGTAAGGAGTTGTCTGTCAACCTGCAGGCAAATGGTTCAAATCACTAGCTATTCCATACAAGAAATCTGACCCTTATCTGTATGAATTAATGCCTCCAAAAACCTTCTGGAGTTTCATTTATAAGTAAATTCCAACTCAATGGTACATAATAGCAACATTTTACTAATCCAGAAAAGTTCGCTGTTTTGGGGGACTAGTCCATAGGGAGTTGAGATACTAATCCAAAAACCGTATGACTGGTGGTTTCAGTTACTCTACAGGAGAGAGACAATCTTCTGTGTGATCTACTTCAGAAATTAAAAAGGAGGGAAAGCTATGAGTCCCTTATTCCACAAGAATGAGTTCTAAGTGCACTTTTTTCTTTTGATATTTGCTTGTTTGCTTTGCTTTTTAAAAGTTGAGTCATTAGCAAACTTTCAATACATTTTGAAAATTTCTTTGCCCAGTAACTCTAACATTTCCACAGGCTCTGGAGCGGGAATCAACATTCTACGTCAAATCCAACAATCAATTACTAAGTATTCATAGATTCTGAATATAAAAGCTACTTGAGTGCTACTTGAAGTGGAATTTCTATGCCACCGACTGCTCCTTCTGAGAAGGATAAGCAATCTCTAGTGTGATTTACTGCCTCTCAAAACCTGCTAGAGGGTTGGCTAAGGGTCAGTTCCAACTTGACAGTACTCAACACAGAAGTGTTACTAATCTTTGCAACTTTTAGAATAATTCTGAAAGTACAATTTATTATTCTAATCTTAAAAAGCTGGGTAGACCTATCAATTTGTATTTTTATTATATCCTTCTGACATTGGTTCAATTCAACTTGCATTTCATAAAACTTGTGGTGACATAAAAGAATTATTCTGCAAAAGTGTAATAAGATGGAAAACAGTATTTCTGACCCTCTTATTACACTTAAAAAATCATTTATATTAGAAACAGGAATTGTTATACTATCTGAAATTAGGAACCTTGCAATCAATTAATATTTATGAAGTAACGTGGATGGTAAACACAGTTGAGAAACCATGCTGAAAAATGAATTTCATTTACAGAAAAATAAAATGACTAAATAACAACTAAAATCTCAGCTTCATACACCACACTGTTGCTATGATTTTCATGTAGTGCCATTTCTCTGCCTTGCTATGAATTATAAAGTTATCAAGTAAAAAAATCATAATACAAACATCTCCATAAAAATGTTTTAGTATATTAAATTATCATATTAATAGTAATCTGAGAAAATTTAAAAAATAAAGGGATCTTTTGTGGGTTTTTTCTACAATGTTAAATTTTTAGTAGTACAGAAAAAGAGAAAAGTGTGTGCTTTTTTCAGGATTAAAAGATAAAGAAATTGAATAAAGTCAACAGGTAGCCGCTTCATATTGTAACTAATTTTATTAATACATAAACTAATTATGTTCACTTATAGAAACTTGTCTACCAAATATGCATATTTGTCAATCAATACAAACATTTAATAATAATAGTATTTTCCGATTCCAGTCACAGTACATAAAAAGAGGTTATTAGGATTTTAAGTAGGGAGCTCTGGTGGCCTAGTGGTAAATATCTGCACGGCAAGCCCAAAGTTATGGTTTCGAATCCATAGTTGTTCCACTAGAGAATGATGGGCAATCTTCTCACCTGTGATTACTGGCTCAGAAAAACCACTAGAGGTTAAGCTATGGATCTCGGTTTCAACTCAATGGAACACAATAACAACAAAAAGAACCATACAGTATGTGAAGTTTGTACAGCAAAATTGTTGTTGGCCTCAGGAACTGATATCACACCAATTAACATATTTCAACAGACAGACACTGCAATGGATATGCTCACCAAATTTCATCAAGAAATCTGTAGTAGAAACACCTGGCCCAATGACTGGAAGAGATTTATATTTTTTTCCCATTATAAAGAAAGGCGACCCGACAGAGTGCAGAAATTATCAAACAATTTAATTAATATCACATGCATGCAAGATTCTGCTGAAAATTATCCAAAAATGACTAGAACAGCACATCAGTAGAGAATTGCCAGATGTGCAAGCTGGGTTTAGAAAAGGCTGTGGTACTAGGGATATTAGGCTAATGTTAAATGGATCTTGGCTGAAAGTAGAGATTACCAGTGAATGTCTAACTATGTTTCATTGACTATGCAAAAGCATTTAACTGTGTTAAACTGTAGCTAACTCGGAGCAGAATGGGAATACCAGAACACTTGATTGTGCTTATGTGAAATCTATCCTTACAAATCAAAGGGTGTACACCATGGATGTGTCCTATTTCCATAACATTTCAATCTACAAACAGAATAGGTCATCCAGGAGGCTAGGTTCTATGAGGAGGAGTGTGGTATTAGGATTGGTGGAAGACTTATCAACAACCTATGTTAGGAAGATGGTATAAGCCTGCTTGCTGAAATTGAGGACGACCTAAAGTACTTGCTACAGAAAGTCAAGGACTGCAGCCTTAAATATGGATTGAAGCTCAACATCAAGAAAACAAAGATTCTCATTACTGGACCGATTGGTAGCACCATGATAGACGATGAAGCGATTGGGATTTTTTAATAGCTTTAGTTTGCTTGGCTCCACAATCAACACTTGGTACCAGCAGCCAAGAGATCAAAAGATTAATTGCACTGGAAAAACATACTGTCAGGGACCTCTCCAGAATACCGAAGAACAATATCAGTCTGGAGATTAAAATGCACCTGATTCAGGCCATAGTCTCACAATTCCTTGCTATGTGTAAGAAAGCTGGACATGACTAGGAATGATAGAAAGAGAATTGATGTTTTTGAGCTGTGTTGCTGGAGAAGAGTACTGAATACACCGTGGACTGTCAGAAGAACAAACAGGTCTGACATATACTGGACATGTTGCAAGGAAGGACCAGTCTTTGGAGAAGAACATTATGCTTGGAAGGGTAGATGTACAGCACAAAAGAGGAAGATCTTCCATGAGATGGAGTGATTCCGTGACAGGGGTGATAAGGGTAGGTGTGTCAGAGACACTAAAATTGGCAGGGGATAGAGCAGGTTTCAGGGCTATTGTGCATAATGTTGCTATAAGTTGCAAGTGATTAATGGTACTTAATAACAATAATAAAACCAGCAAAATGAAACATCTGTAAATATTTCAGCATGTATGAGGAAGTCACATTTTTAATACATTGATATTCAATAAACTTAAACACTGTCATGCCTACCAAATTTCTAGATCCATTTTGAATGGTATGAGCAACAGGATAATATTAATATGCATACAAGGAAGTCCAGTGAATACCACTAAGATTCAAATATATTTAATAACCAGACCCAAATATGAGGAAATAGATGATTTCTACAAAATTTGAAGTCAGAAATCAATCAAACATGTGACCAAGATGTATTAAAAAAGAATGGGTGCCTGGAAATCAGAAGTTGGCAAAAGAGAAGAAGGATCAGTAGTCACAAAATATGGACGTGGCGACAGTAATGAGGCTGTAGCTGGAATGATGGAATTTTGTACAAGCACTGATGTATTCATTGCAAATACCTTATATAAGAAACAAACAGTGGTTATACACATGGATAAAACTTGATGGTTTGCACTAGGAATCATATCGATTATATCTGTGGAAAGACTCTTTGGAGAAGCTCACTATCAGCTGTGAAAACTAGGCCAGGTGCAGATTGTTGAACAGAACATCAGTTACTCACATGCAAGTTTAAACTGAAACTAAAGAAGGTTAAATCAAATTTATGTCATTTTGTTGTTTTGTGCTATTAAGTCACCTGCAACTCATAGCAACCGTATGTACAACAGGCCTCAAACCTGCTCTCTCCTGCACCAATCTTATTGTCTCTGACAATCCTACCTCCATTACTCCAGTCACTGGATCAATCCATCTCATCAAGGCTCTTCCTTTCTTTTGCTCTCCCTTTACCCTCCAAAGCATGATGTCTCTTTCCAAGATCTGGTCGCTTCTTGGAACATGTCCAAAGTATGTCATAGAAAGCTTCAGAATCCTTGCCTCCAAGGAGCAGCCTGGTCCCACCCACTCTAAGACCAACTTACAAGTTTTACTAGCAGTCCATGGTATATTCAATACTCTTTTTCAGCATCACAGCTCAAAGGCATCAAATCTCCTTCTATCATCCCTAGTTATTGTCCAGCTTTCTGATGCATAGCAAGTAATTGCAGAGACTATAGCCTAGATCAGGTGCACCTTAATCTCCAAACTGACATCATTACTCTTGAGTATTTTGAAGAAGTCCCTGACATCAGGTTTTCCCAATGCAATTCATATTTTAATTTCCTGGCTGCTAACACCAAGAATGTTGATTGGGGAGCCAGGCAAATTGTGGTCCTTCACCTTCTGCAGCAAGTGCTTCAAGTTTTCCTCAGTTTCAGCAAGCAGGGTTTTGTCGTCTACATAACACAAATTATTCATGAGTCTTCCTCCAATCCTGATGCCACATTTCTCCTTATAGAGCCTAGCCTCTCAGATAATCTGTTCTGCATATACACTGAAAAAGTATGGAGATAGGATAAACACCTGGTGTATACCCTACTCAATTTTAAACCATGCAGTGTTTCCTGACGACTGCCTCCTGGTCCAAGTATAGGTTTTGTATAAGCTCAGTCAAGTGTTCTGGAATTCCCATTCTTCTCAGAGTCACCCACAGTTTGTTGTGATCCACTCAAGTCAATTGCTTTTCCATAGTCAACGATACACAGATAGACCTTCCTCTGGTACTCCCTACCTTCAGCCAAGATCCATCTAACATTATTTATAATATTCCTAGGAAGATGGTCTCTTCTAAATCCAGCCAGCACTTTGGGCAGTTCTCTGTTGATGTGCTGCTCCAGTCATTTTTGGATCATTTTCAGCAGAATTTTGCTTGCATGTGAAATTAATTATATTGTTCAATAATTACTGCATTCTGTCTGGTCACTTCTTTGAAATGGGAACAAATAGATCTTAGCCAGTCAACTGGCCAGGTGGTTGCCCTTCAGATTTCTTGGCACAAATTGGTGAGTGCATCCATGGCAGTGCCTGCTTGTTAAAATAGGTCAATTGGTATGCTGTAACTCCTGTAGCCTGTTGTGGTTTTTTTTGCCAATTCTACCAGAAAAACTTGTATACACCAATTCCTTTTGGTACACACACTCTGTATACTCCTTCCATCTTCTTTTAATGCTTCCTGGAGCACAGGAGAGGAAGGCCCTCTATGAAGTGGATTGATTCAGTGACTGGGATAATTGGGATGGGAGTGTCAGAGACAGTGCAATTGGCACAGGACAGAGCGGAGTTTAGGGCTGTTGTACATAGGGTCGCTATGAGTCTCAAGCGACTCGACGGCACATAACAACCACACCTAGAACATCCTTAAGTATTGCAACTTGAGGCTTAAATTTGTTT
>NW_006399872.1:687649-701722 GCF_000299155.1 Elephantulus edwardii
GGTCTTTGGAGAGGGACATCATGCTGGGTAGAGTAGAGGGACAGCGCAGGAGGGGAAGACCCTCTATGAGGTGGATTGATTCAGTGACTGGGGTAATCTGGATGGGTGTGTCAGAGGCAATGCGATTGGCACAGGATAGAGCAGGTTTAGGGCTATTGTACATAGGGTCGCTTTGAGTCGCAAACAACTCGACGGCACATAACAACAACAACAACAACAATCCTCCCACAGCTCATCTGGTCTTCACTCATTAGTGGTCAAGGCCTCAAACCTATTTTGAGACGGTTTTGAAATTTAGGTGGGATAGACTCAAGGTCAAATTTTGGTTCCTGTGGATTTAATTCTCTTTACCTTCAGTTTGAACTTGCATATGAGTGGTGGTCTGTTCCACAATCAGCCCCTGGCCTCATTTTCACAGCTGATGTTGAGCTTCTCCAGTGATTCTTTACACAGATGTAGATCTAATTCCTAGGCATACAATCAGGTTAAATCAATGTGCATAGGCTGTGTTTCTTATACAATTTTTTTGCAATGAATAAATTATTGATTGTGCAAAATTCTATCATTCTATCTCCAGCTTCATTTCTATCACCAAGCCCATATTTTCCAACTACTGATCCTTTTCCTCTATTAATTTAGCATTCAATGGCACATACCAACAAAAACATACTATGTTCGTTGTTTTTTATTTAGAAAAAAATTGGCCTCAAGTTTAGAGTCAACAAGACCTCTGAAGGGCCTTTGTATTTAAAAGCAGGTTGTTATTATATTTTGGAATAACATTCTTCTAAGTGGCACAGCACTCTTATATCATATGCTGTACTGAGGCAGCCTGGAGTTGCTGTGATGCTCAATCTTATGCCACTGGGGTGTCAAATGCCATAATGGTTACCCCTGGTGCACAGTGTTTTGTGGAGCTCCTAGGTTAAGACATGTTTGGACGCTGGAGTGGCATCCACTTCCTAAATAACCTGCCTTTGGAAACTCTATGAACTTTGATAAATGACTATAGTTCTAGAAGGGTTTCAAGTCCTTTTATTCATAGAGTCGCTGTGAGTTATTCTCGACTAAATAGCAATCAACAACAACAAAAACTTACAAAAAAAAAAAGGACATAGACTGTTGGAGATAGTGGAGGAAAAAAATCAAGCTGGGGACAAACGTCACAATATTAGCTAAGAAAGAAAAAAATAGTAACCTTCGGAGGTTATATGGAAGATAAAATTGCAGAGGATTTATGAGAATGAAAGACATATTTAGAAAGTTTTGGGATGACTGCATTGAAGTCGATGAGGGAGAGAATAGTTTAAAAGTAATATATTTTAGGGCATTACGATTATCATGAGAGTCCAGAATTAGGTTTGCAGAGTGGAGTATACTCGGGGTGGAGGTGGGGATGGGGGGTGTGCGGGGGTATTGTGTACATACAATGAAGGAGTTTTTCCTTTGCTTTTCAAGGAGAGGAGAAAAATGCAACAATGAATGAATGGAAGTCCAAAATTTCTGTAGATGTTCATTGAAATGAATTTTTAAAAATGTTTTGGAATAGCCAAACAAACAAGTAAAATCTTCTTATCTATTCAAGTTTATGAAAATGATTTTTATTAATCACTGAAGAAAAAAATCTTTAATACTTATAATGAAAGTAAGAATATACATTGACAGAATGATCAATACTAGCATGTAAAACAAGAAGAAAGCTAATCAATTCAAAAGAAAAGAAATCATATAAACATGCAAATAAAAGACAACCTACTTAAACAGAGAAGGCAAAATGAAACTGAGGACAATGGAATGGAAGCCTGAAGATAGAGCAGCAAAGGGTAAGGCTTTGACCTGTTATTCATAGGTTGCTGTATTCATAAATCATTCTGCTATGATTAATAGCAGACCAGTTATAAGGAGTGTTGAGTCAAAGTTGTCTCAAATGCTTGATTTGCTGTATAACTCCACAATTTCTGACATCAACAGCCCCTCCTTTATTCAGTTACCTAGCTTCTCTGTGTCCCTTGAGTTATGTGGTTCATTATAAGTCCCAGAGATTCAGACCAGTCAGGGGACTGTCTCACACAACTGAAGATATGCCAGCTGGTTTTGCAGAGACTGGTGAGCATTGTAAACTTTCAGTTGAAGGCAATCATCCCAAAAAAGAAAACTAGCACTGAGGTCTCATGAGCTTATGTTAGACTCTAGTTGGGTGGGGATTGTATCCCATCCTAATCCTCTTTCCTTAATACAATAAATATTTCAGCACAAAATAAACAATCAATCATTGACTAGGAAAGACATTTTGATTGATAAACCTTAGACACCCAGAGTTGTTATGCATGGGAACTGACTAAACAATACCTAAAAATGAAAACAGAAATGGAAATATAAAGGCCACCAAAACTATGTTAGAAAAAAGAAGTATAGAATAACTATGCTTTAAGGAAAAAATTGCAACACAATATGCACTCCAAGTACCATGCATCTAAAATTTAATTTTTCCATAATTAAGGTTTTGATTGTCCCTCCAAACTTAGTTCCTCTGACAATTATGTCCATATCAGTGAATGACAAAAGGACAAGTGTCCTCTTCTGGTTATTCAAGCATAATACCTAAACATTATCTTTGGCCTCTCTTTCTCCCCGTGGTCTCTATCAGCATATTCTAACAGATATGCACTCAACAAATATCTCAAATACAACAGTTCTTACAACCCCCACTACTAATAGTCTGCTCTGAGTTACCTTCATCTCTGAATGATCTAATGGCAATGTTGTTGTTGCAAAGTCCCGTCGAGTCACTTGCGACTCATAGAGACCTGATATGCAATCACCCCGAAACCTGCTCTATCCTGTGACAACCTCATTGTCTCTGACACATCTACTGTCATTAGCCCAGTCACTGAAATAAATCATCTCATCGAGGGTCTTCCTCTCTTGTGCTGTCCTTCCAACATTTTAAGCATGATATCCCTATCTAAGGATGGGTCCCTCTTTGCAACAATGCCAAAGTATGTTAGACCAAGCCTTAGAATCCTCTCCTCCAAGAAAAAGCCTGGTTTCAACCTCTCTGAAATGAACTTGTTTGTTCTCCTGGTAGTCCATGGTATAGTAAAACTCTAATCCAGCACCACAGCTCAAAGGAATCAATTCTCTATCATCCCTAATAATTGTCCAGCTTTCTGATGCATAGCAAGTAATTACAATGACGATGCCCTTAAATCAGGCACAAGCTTAATCTCCACTCTAGAGAGGTAATCACTACTCTAGAGAGGTCCCTTATAGCCGGCTTTCCCAGTGCAAAGTGTCTTTTGATTTCCTGGCTGCTGGTACCAAGAGTGTTGATTGTGGAGCCAAGCAAACTAAAGCTATTAACAATCTCAATCTCTTCACTGTCTATCATGATGCTGCCAGTTGGTCAAGTGTTGAGAATCTTTATTTCTTGATGTTGAGCTTCAATTCATATTAAAGGCTGCTGTCCTTGACCTTTTACAGCAAGTGCTTCAGGTCCTCCTCAGTTTCAGCAACCAAGGTTGGGTCACATGCATAATAAAGTTTGTTGATTAGTCTTCCTCCCATCCTGACACAACACTCGCCCTCATAGAGCCCAGCCTCCCAGATAATCTGTTCTGCATATAGAATGAAAAGGTATGGAGATAGAACACATCCCTGGAGTACATACTTCACTATTTTTGTTCATGCTTTGTTTCCTTGCTCTGTTCTGATGACTGCCACCTGGTTCAAGTATAGGTTTCATACAAGCACAATCAAATACTCTTGGGATTCCCATTCTTCTCAGAGTTAGCCACAGTTTTTGTTGTGATTCACACAGTTAAATGCCTTTGCATTGTTAATGAAGCACAGATAGACATTCCTCTGGCACACCCTGCTTTCAGCTAATCCACCTAACATCTATAATATCCCTAGTCCAAATGACCTCTTCTAAACCCAGCCTCAAACCTGTTCCTGAGAAGGGTTTGAAATCTGACTGAGATGGACTCATGGTCAAATTTTGGTTCCTTGTGGACTTGATTTAATTTTCCTCAACTTCATCTTGAACTTGCATTTGAGTAGTTGGTGATCTGTTCCACAATCAGCACCTGGCCTAGTTTTCACAGCTGATAGTAAATTTCTCTAGTGATACTTTTCACATATGTAATCTATATGATTCCTGTGCATACCTTCAAGAGAAATCCAAGTGGATAGCCTGCATTTACATTTCTTATAAAAAGTATTTGCAATGAATAAATCATTGATGGTACAGAATTTGATCGTTCTATTTCCAGCTTTATTTATGTTACCAAGTCCATGTTTCCCATCCTTCTCTGTTCCCAACTTTTGCGTTCCAGTCCACTTTGATAATAATTAATGTGTCTTGATTGCATGTTCGATCAATCTCTGATTGCAGAAGTTGGTAGAAATGTTCTATTTCCTCCTCTTTGTCTCTAGTTGTGGTGCATGTATTTGAATGATAGTGGTATTCACTGGACTTCCTTGTCTGTGTATGGATATTACCCTGTCACAACATTGTATTTCAAGATTAATCTGGAAATATCCCTTTTAACTATGAAAGCAACCGCATTTTTCCTCATCTTTTCCTCTCCTATACAATAAATCATGCAATCATTGATTCAAAATGTCTCATTGCCAAGCCACCTCATTTTGCTAATACCTAATATTTCAATACTTATACATTCCATTTTTTTCTTAAGAATTTTCAATTTTCCTACATTCATGCCTCTCACATTTCACATTCTAATCACTAGTGTCTCCTTCTTTGTGTTTCCGAGTATGAGTCAGCCTCAGTTACCATATCTGCTAGTCTAAGTGTGCTCTACTGTACATAGGGGTTTTGAAGTCCCCTTATTTCATAAGTGGATGGCCAGTTCTTCTTCCTAGTCTGTCTTAATTTGAGTGCTCAGATTTAAAACAGTATCTGATAGGCAAGCATCTTACAAAAAGGAGCAGATGAAAGATATTTCCCCAGTTATAGAATAACCAGCCAATAGATTAATCGTTGCTATCTGCCCTTGGCACATGAGTCTTGATCCACTCCTTTCCTACTCCACCAGCATCCCTTTTTTCCACTTCTATCTACGCCATTCAACACTTCTCTCTGCTTATGCAGCCTTTGATATGATGGCCTAGGTCTCAAGCCATCTGGGCTTCTGTGATTCTGAATACCTCACCCTGCTACAAGTTTCTATTTATACTCTAACTACCCATTACTGGAAAACAATATATTCAGATTTTGTAAATAAACTAGTATAATAATAATAATTTTTTTAAAAAATAAAATCATCTGCAACAATCAGAATGAGCATATTTAAAAAATGACATCAATTTGTCTATTCAAAATCATCTATCAACTTTCTGCTTGGCTGTAAAACATGAGATACTAAGCCATGTATATCTGGTTATGGGTACATCTTTGGGCAAACACATCTCCTAAACCAGTTGTGGAGTCATATCCATCTTTGAGAGACTGTACACTCTTGACAATAGAACTGTGTTCCATATTTCCACAAGGTTTTCCTAACAGTAATTTTTGGAGAACATAACCAGATTGCTGTTCTGATGGACCTTTAGATGGATTTGGACCAGTCAAGCCAATGATTTATCTCTAATCTCCAATTCATCTTTTTAATGACACTTTCCTTATATCTATATTGTATCTTAACTTGCCAAACCTGCAGTATCTATTCATTTTGTCTGTAGTATTTTTTTCTTATTTAGTGTCAGCGAGTCAACTACAATTCAACAGTTCAGAACCTTGACCTTTCCTGCACCATCTTCACAATCTCCAACATGTTCTAGCTCAATGTTAAAGTCACTTTGTCAATCCGTCTTGTTGAAGGTCTTCTCTTTGTCTGACAATACACTTTTACCAGCCTGATACCTTTATTCAAAGTTTGATTCCTCTTGAAAAGATGCTCAAAATACATGAGACAAAGTTTCATCATCCTTGCCTCTAAGGAACGCCCTGTTTCATTTCCTCCAAGACACACTTGTTTGTTATTTTTGTCGTCTATAGGATCAGTCCTTTACCCTAACACCACAATTCAAAGGCATGGATTCTTCTCTGGTATTCCTTACTCAGTGTCCAACTTTCATTTATCCTCTAAGGAGCCCTGTGGATGTACTTTTTCCAAGACATATCTGTTAGTTCTTTTGGCAGTCCGAGTGATCTTCAGTACTCTTCGCCAACACCACAACTCAAATACAACAATTCTTCTTCGATCATCCTTATTCATTGTCTACCTCTAAGATGAATAGCAACTGATTGAAAAGACCATAGTTTGGATTAGTGCACCTTACTCTTTAAATTGATATCATTGCTTTTCATTATATTAATCAAAAGAAGATTAAAATTCTAGTCAAGCATGAAACATATTAAGTATGTATGTAGCAAAATCAAGAATACATAATAAAAGCATGCATATAAACAGAGTATGAAGCAACCAAGCAAGTGAATCAAAAGAATGAAATATTTATTATGGTGGTGGATGGTGGAAAGACCGTGGAATTTTTTTATAGTCAAGAAAAAAAATTAAAAAGGAAAAGAAGAAATTCAGAAGATAATAAAACTGATATTTAAAACTTGTTTATCAAGACAAAAAGCCACCTTAAATTTTTTTATAACTTATTAGCAAAAGGACCTCATTAAAAATACACATTATCAGAGAAAGTTGAAAGTAAAATGATGATGTACTAGACAAAGTGTAACAATAAGAGCTGATAAAGCAATAAGAATGTGTAAAGTTAAAGAGGTCAATATAATACAAGGAAAAATTCAATTCACTAGAAGGTTATGATATGTAGGCACCTAACATTATTTATTAAAAAATTATTAAGCAAAACTGAAGCAGAATCATGGGAGTAATTGTAAAATATATCATTACAGTGGGAGGTTTTTTTAAACACACCACTCAATGTAATTAACACATTAAGCACAATGTAAATCATATGAAAAATCTAATTAATAGACTTAGTCTAGCCAACATCCATAAACATTGTACCCAACAATTGGCATGTGCTTCTTATTTTCAAATGCTAATGGAACATTTACAAAATATTAAGTGTTATACTATATATCATGTCTTACAGCATTTTAAAAAATTAGCTTTACATAGATCATATTTCATAACTACAAAGCAATAAAAGTTAGAAACCAATTACTAAAAGACTAAATTGAGGGATTTTGAAAGACTGCAAACATTTGAAATTTTGAACAAAATAACTTAAAGGCCAAAGGAGGTAAAATAAATTAGGATATATTCAGAACTGAAGTGTTCTGTGACTATTAAAATCAAATACCAAAAGGTTAAAAAAATAAAAACATATTTTACAACTTTAACCCACTGACATTTCAAAATTATTTTGCCCACCTTTTTTTTATGAATCTAAAATTAAACAGACAAAACACTTAAATTGCACAATGAAAATTTAAATGCATTAAAGACTAATTCATTTATGTGGAAGAAAGATGTAGCAGCTTCTTTCCATGAAGATAGCAGCCATAGGAAACCCTACAGTTCAATTTTACACTGTCATACGGTTCACTTTGAGTAAAAACAGATTCAAGCTCTAGGCTTGGTTATGATTCAGAAATACTTCTGTAGCATTCCTTTAGATAACATCATCATTGTAAAAATCAAGACAATACAACTTCTATTTAAAAATTGGCACCTTGTGATATAGTAATAGCTCTTAAACAGAATGCTAAAAGAAATAACTGCAAGAATAGGATGAATAAAAAAGACAGTATAAAAAGGAGAACTGGTGTGCAGTGAATTAGCCATTGGGATGGTACAAGTCAGCAGTTTGACTCTACTAGCTGATCCTCAAAAGAAATCTAGGAATTCCAAGATGGTGGTGGTGGTGGAAACAGCGTGGTGAGCAGCTGGAGCAGCAGACCACCTGGAGGAAGGCCACCATGGCCTCCCACAGAACTGTTTATTGATAATTGAACAGTTAAACAGTTGATGACTGGTCTTCAGTACAGATCGAGGCTCAACATCAGGAGATCAAGGATTCCCAGGGAGAAATGGGTGAGTCCTGAGGCTCCCAGCCCCCTGCTCTGAGCCTGCGCAGGCTGTCACAGCTCCATGAGGCTCCCACCACCGGACCCCAGGGATCACCTCACCTGGGATGGACGGTAGGCACAGCCCCTTCCTCCCCCCAAGGAGGTGGCAGGAGATGCAGTGGCAGGTTTGGGTTTCCTTGGGTAGGCCAGAGAGGAAGATCACCAATAAAATGGATTGATGAGAGTTACTGTGAGCTGTCTACGACTTGATGACAGTTAACAGTGGCAGCATGTCTAAGACAGCAGATATCCTCAATGTACTGCATCTCTTGATCTGTTGACTGCATCGGCCAAGAACTGTTTAGATATGGGGAGAGGGGTTCTGTTCACCACTCTCAGGACCCCTTCTCCATTTATAAAGGGGGAGGGCAGCGACACCTACTTCAAATTACAGTATGACCACATATTGGAGGGTGAGAGGGTAATGGTGGTGGTGCCAGATTTAGGGATGCTGTCTCTGGCCACATGGTCTTCAGTGAGGTGTGGGGTCTGGACTTGAGGGGGGGACTTTGGGGGGAAGTGTGCCAGGCAGCCCCTAGGGTGTGTCAAGTGGCCCTGGTGGAGGGGTGCTGTCCAGCCCTCGGGGTGGGCTATTTGGCCCTTGGGGAGAGCTGTTTGGCCCTTAGTGTGAACTGCTTGGTCCTCAGGGGGAGTTGATCAGTCCCTGGGGCAAGCCATTCAGCCCTCAGGGTGAGCTCCTCAGTCCTCAAGTGGTGCCATCCAACCTCTGGGCAGAAAAAACTGCTTAGGGTGTACAGAGAATTTTTCTAGGCTACTTTCCGCCACCCTCTCCCCCAGTACACTCATAAGTAACACCCCCAAAGCCCTTCTATTTATAACTCACAAATTTGTTCTCTCTAGGTTTGTTCCCTTTCCTACAGGTAACCTTAACACTGATTTTTATTGCAGACCTGACTGTGAAACCAGTTCCAGAGACAAAAAGGAAATACAACTGCCAGCTAAGGAAGCAAAGGAGGATGAAGCCTCAGGGTTCAACCAGCCATCCCCACTGGACCAACATGGGAAAACACTTTGCAGTACAGAGGGGAATAAATGTCAGGAAAATATCTTCTAACAGAGCAAGAAGGCAAGCAGCTTTAATGCAAGACCACCAGTTAAGGTGATAAAGTGTGCTCCCTTTTCCACTTCACATCAACACTCCTGTTCAGCATCAAGCCAGAGAGTCTGCACCTAATTCCCAAATGAGAAACCCACAAGTGAATAAGACAGTTTGTTTAATCACCATTGGACTATGCTTACCATTGTCCTGTATCATCTGGTCCCCACTGGATCCTTTTCATTTCCTTCACCTGCTCCCCCCACCAGCCAAACTGTGCAGCCCTGCAACTGCATCCCTGCAATTTCATCCCTGCCCATCCTCACCCTTCTGCTCCCAACCCTTGCCTCCTTGTATTCCCAACATGTTTTTCCCAATAAAATTTTTTTAAAAAGAAATAAATAAATATAGGTAGTCTCCTTCTGTAAAGATTATAGCCTCAGAAATCCAGTAGAGAACTGATTATGTCACAACTGATAACACAACAGTGGAGTTTTTAAGAAGTTACACTAATAAACAAAATTAAGAAATTAAACAGCCAATCACAGAAGAGATAGTATTTGAAATATGTATGAGTATAAACTACAGTAAGAATATATGGAGAACTTCCGCAATTTATTTATTATCCATAATTTATTTATGAAAATAAGTCAACAGAAAAAATAAAACTGAAAAAGAAATGTACTATACAAGAAGATACATAAACGGCCACAAATATAGCTTTAAAAAAGAAAAATTTATTTTTTAATCAGGAAAATGCTTAGTAAAGCCACAATTAAATACGCCTGAACCAGAACAGAAAAAAATAATGTTAAAAAAAATACAAGCCACATGTTTAAAAGATTGTGAGGAATTTCATTTTCATATATCGCTATATGGGAGTAAAATTAAGTTAGGATATATTCAGAATTTAACTGTTCTGTTACTATTATAATCAAATACCTAAAGGATTTTTTAAAAATACCTCAGACAAAAGATTAAAAAACTTAAAAGGATGAAAAAATTATTGGGCAAAGATCTGTTAAAATGAACCATATCAAAGGCTTATAATCCATACATTTCACTGCTTGATGTATATAGTTAAAATAAATGCACACCCCTGTACAAGAATATCTATGGCAAAATTGCCAATAAAAACTAAAATTTGGAAGCAATCTAAATTTCTATCAATTATGAAGTGAATAAAGAAATTATTATGTCAATTTATATTAATAATAAGCTGATTAATGCATACTATAATAATTTGATTTCTAATTCACAAAGTATAAAAAGGAGAAAATACAAAAAACAAAAAAGTAAACACCATTAAATTCACATGCTTTAAATGGCCTAAGCACTTTCAGTGAAGGCAGAGTGATACTTTTAGGAGGTAGTAGATAATAGAAGAGAATAAGCAGCAAGCAGGAGAAAGGTACTATAATATTCTATTTCTTAATTGAGCTAATGGCTCCATCTCTATGTTTACTTTATTAAAATGCATTGGGATGTATGCTTATAATTTGTGCACTTCTATATATATGCTTTTAATTGAATATATTTATTTTAAATGTAAGGTTTCAGAATCATTGCTTAAAATAGTAGGTAAAGTTATATGGCTTCACTGTGTGCTGGAATTATAAAAAATATCTCCATGGTTGGTTGTAACATATTAAGAATATAAAATTATATAGACATATTTGTAGGCTTTTTGAGAAAATATATTTAGCTTGTTTCCATAACTCATCATCACATATGAAAAAGTCCATTTCTGTAATATATCTTAATATCATAACATTTCTTAAAATTCCACATTCATGCCATTTCCTCAAAATGCAAATTGCTTTACAGTTAAGAATAACCTGCACATATAAGTTCAAGTTCAGACAATGAAGTCTTCTAAAAACATAGTCTGATGTCTTAAGTTATTGAGAAATATAATGTATTCAGGTAACCAATGCTGACTCTACAAAGTACACTATAAAAATCAATTTTTATCACTTGAAATCTATTGCAATTAGGGAGCAATGCCAAGTCACTAACACACTAATGGGTTTCAAAATATTTCAAAAAGAACAAGGAAATTGTGAAGTGTTTTAATTGCAATTCAGCTTAAATAGTGTAACAAATTGCTTGATATCAGCTTTCTGTAAAACTAGCATATAAAACTATCATGCCTTACAATGCTGAGTTTTAACAAATTTTCAGCATTATCTAGCTGCACTTTATGAAACAATTATCTTACATTGAACTTTTATGATATCCTTTAATGTAAAAGGAGTTATTCTTCTGTGTTCCAAGTGCTTTATTTTTAATTTCATTTTAGTACAATTATGTAGCATTTCCAGTAAGGATATGCTCTACAAAATTAGGCATGACTTGTTTAACAAGAACATTTCACTTCACTGAAATTTATTTTTCATATATTCCAGTGTAACACTATACCGCATGGAAATAATTGAGTTCCAATTAGAAATAAGGTTTTCTGGTTTCTGGATATTAAATTAACTAGTTCAGAATTATCATTTCTGCCAATACCATAAATTTGTAATAATCAGCTATCACAAGCAGAATTATGGCGAAAATATCACAATTCTCTATTTTCTTTTTCTTAAAATTGATTTTAATGAAAGTTTACAGAGACTTTGGATTTACAATTCTTTATTTTGATACCACTATTTCATCCTTTGAGACTTCAAATTTCTATGATTATATACCAGGATTAGAAGGATATCCCCCATCTTCACGTCACACATTGTTTTGTTTTCTTTTGGTTTTCAATTATTCATGCAGCCCAAGAATATCAACTTCTTCTTTCCCTTTCCTTCTACCCCCTACTCTGCTCCCATAGGCTTAGTCCTTAGAGTTTTGCACTGCTAACTCAAAGCTGGCACTCGCTAATAGATTAGATTCACCATGGAATTTGCTAAAGAAAAATGAGTGATCTCCTGCCTGAGACAAAGTTAGGCTAGGTCAGGGAACCCACAGAGCTAGAGCTGAGTGGCTACTATAGGCATAAGGTCACTGCTAGAACTGTAGTGCTATTTAATTGGTAGAACTAAGAGAGCTCTGTAACATTTGCAGGGTAGAGGCCAAGACCAGTAGGACCAGATGAGAAGAGGCTGTGCTAATAAAAAAAATTGTGTCCTGAGTACTTCCAAGATGAATTGTAATATATTATTTTCTTAATAAACTCCATAACTGAAAGTACTGTCCTTGAGTTCCATAGGATTATTGAAATTAATTAGTGAAACCAGTAATAGTATAGTGAACAATGGAAGACATAGTTGATGTAAAAATTGGTAAAAGAACAATGATTTTGTAAATTACTACCTAACATGGGAAGGACTGGAGAACATTATGATAAGTGAACTAACTCATGCTCATAAGGACAAAAACCTATACGAGACCATTATTGTAGAATTAATTGTGGATCCAAGGAGACAGGAGGGGCAGGGATGCAAAATTATAGGGCTACAAAATTTTATAGGTAGAGGGAGGGAAGAGTAAAGGAAAAGGGAAAGATCTCGTGTGAAAAACAATGTATAACAATTTTATGAACCTCTTATAAACCAGTATGTTGTGGCTGTTATGTGCCATTGAGTCGTTTGCAACTCATAGCGAACCTGTGTACAAGAGCTCTAAACGCCAACCTAGCCATTGCAAATACACTCATTCCCATCACTCCAGTCACAGGATCGATCCATCTTATCGGAGGTCTTCCTCTCCTTTGCCCCTCCTCTCTGCCAAACATGATGTCCCTCTCCAAGGACCAGTCTCTCCTTGCAACATGCCCAAAGTATGTCAGACAAGGCTTGAGAATCCTTGACTCCAAGGAGCATTCTGGCTTCACTTTCTCCAGGACAAACCTGTTTGTTCTCTAGCAGTCCATGGTTTATTCAACACGTTTCTCCAGCACCACAGCTCAAAGGCATCAATTCCCCTCCTATCATCCCTATTCACTGCCCAACTCTTTGATGCATAGCACGTAATTGCAAAGACTATAACCTGGATCAGGCACACCTTAGTCCCCAACCTGACATCGTTGCTCTTCAGTACTCTTGAGAGATCCCTCACAGCCAACTTTCCAAATCCAATTCGTCTCTTGATTTCCAGGCTCCCGGTACCAAGAGTGTTCCTTGTGGAGCCAAGCAAACTAAAACTGTTAACTATGTCAATCTCTTCACCATCCATACTGATGCAGCCAATTGGTCCAGTGGTGAGAATCTTTGTTTTCTTGGTGTTGAGCTTCAATCCATATAGGAGGCTGCACTCCTTGACCTTCTGCAGAAAGCACTTCAGGTCCTCCTCAGTTTCAGCAAGCAGGGTTGTTTCATCTGCATAACACAGGTTTTTGATGACTCTTCCACCAATCCTGATGCCACATTCCTCTTCGAACAGCCCAGCATCTCTGATGACCTGTTCTGCATACAGACTGAAAAGGTATGGAGACAGAATACATCCCTGATGGACCCCCTTTTTTATTTTGAACCATGTAGTGTCTCCTTGCTCTGTTCTGATCCTCTTGGTCCAAGTACAGGTTTCTCATTAGCACAATCAAATATGTTCTAGGATTCCCATTCTTCTCTGAGTCAGCCACAGCTTCTTGTGATCCACACAATCAAAAGCCTTTGCATAGTCAATGAAGCACAGACAGACATTCTTCTGGTATTCTTTGCTTTCTGCCAAGATCCATCTAACATTAGCTATCATATGCCTAACACCACGGCCTCTTCTCAATCCACCCTGCACATCTGGCAGTTCTCTGTTGACACATTGTTCCAAAAGTTTTTGGATAATTTTCAGCAGAATCTTGCTTGCATGTGATATCAATGATATTGTTCAATAATTTCCACACTCTGTTGGGTCACCTTTCTTTGGAATGGGGATAAATATTGATCTTTTCCAGTCAGTTGGTCATCTGGCTGTCTTCCAAATTTCTTGGCACAACTTAGTGAGCACATCC
>NW_006399872.1:702062-703713 GCF_000299155.1 Elephantulus edwardii
TGCCTTTTGAAATTCTCTGTTCAGCTCTTTGATTTCTTGGCTTCTTCCTTTAGCTTTGGCTACTTGGCACTCTAATGCAATACTCAGAGTCTCATGTGACATCCATCTTGGTCTTTTCTTCTTCTTCAGGCTTTGTAATAATATTTTGCATTCTTCATGGATGATTTCCTTAATATCCTCCCAGAGCTCATTTGGTCTACGCTCACTGGTGCTCAAGGCCTCAAACCTGTTCCTGAGATGGTTTTGAAATTCGAGTGGGACAGACATAAGACCAAATTTTTTCCCGTGGACTTGATTTACTTTTCCTCAACTTCAGCTTGAACTTGCATATGAGTAGTTGGTTGTCTGTCCCACAATCAGCACCCAGCCTGGTTTTTATTGCTGATATTCAGCTTCTCCACTGAGTCTTTCCACAAATGTAATTGATTTGAATCCTCTACATACCACCAGGTGAAATCATGTGTATAGCCTGAGTTTATGTTTCTTATAAAAGGTATTTGCAATGAATAAATCATTGAATGTGCAGAACTCTTATCATTCTATCTCCAGCCTCATTTCTCTCACCAAGCCTGTGTTTTCCAGCTATTGATCTTTCTTCCCTGTTCCCAACCGTTGCGTTCCAGTGGCCCATTATTATCAATGCAGATAATAATTTAAAAAAGAACATAAGGGAACATGAGGAATATGTCTGATGTAATTAATATCTTGTTTGTGCTTCAGTTTCTGTTGATGTTATCTTTTTTCCTTGTAATGATAGTGATACTACATTGGCCACACTGTTATTCAGTATATAAAAATTTCTTATGTATTTCTTATGGCTTTTATGTGCCAGTGAGTTGAAACAGACTCATAATTTGACCTTTCAGTGGGTTTTCAATGTCTGTAAATCACACGAGAGTAGATTGTCCAGCGTTCTTCTACAGAGAGGCTAGCAGACCTGAACCATGTGCTTTTTGTTTGGTAGTACAACTCTTTACCACTAGGCTGAAAGAGTCCCCTTAAATAAGACATTTT
Source organism: Elephantulus edwardii (assembly GCF_000299155.1). Lineage (NCBI taxonomy): Eukaryota > Metazoa > Chordata > Mammalia > Macroscelidea > Macroscelididae > Elephantulus > Elephantulus edwardii. The sequence goes on from NW_006399872.1 coordinate 703,077, forward strand.
CAATGTAAAAAATAAATACACACATACATATACATACATACATACATACATAAATAAATAAATATTTTTTTAAAAAAAGGAAATAACACAGAAAATGAGAGAAACAGTAAATAGAATTAAGGTGTTCTACTATTGCAGTAAAACCAAAGGCAATGATTAAAATTTTATTTATTAGGTACAAGATGCGATCACCAAGATAGCCATTAAAATAAGTCAAATAGTACAATACTCATTCTAATATGCATAAAAATATTGAAAATCCTAAAAACTTTCAAGTTTTAAAGGCAAGAATTGTTGTTTTCATGGAACATCAAGTCCACTAAAACTCATAGCGATCCTAAGAATCACTATGAACTCTGTCCTGTTCTGAAAGGCAAAATATTGTTGTTGTTAGATGCCATTGAGTCAAGTGTGATTCATAGAGACTCTATGATTAGTAAATCTGAATCCCATCTTATCCTGTGCAATCTTCTCATTTTCTGATACACAAGAGCTAATTGTGGCAGTTATCATGTCAATTCACCTGGTTGAGGGTCTTTGTTGCCTTTTTTCTACCCTCCACCCTTACAAACATCTTGTTCTTTTCAAAGTAATAGCACCTTCTACCAACGTGCCTGAAGTATGTGAGGTGAAGCCT
>NW_006399872.1:704458-719010 GCF_000299155.1 Elephantulus edwardii
GCTCCTCTCTTTGAAAAGCAAAAGAAAACCTCCCTCCCTGGTACACAACATTAACAAAAATTAAATTAAGTTTGGTGTAAGTGCTGATTTGTTATTAGGATTACAATCTAAATTAGCAATTTATTGAGTTTAGGAAGAACATTGTTCTAATTAGTATAGCACTCACCTGTCAGTTTGCTGTACTAAGATAATTTCTGGGTGTGTGACAATGAAATCTATGCCACTGGTGTGTTAAATGCCATAAGAGTTACCCTTAGTGGACAGATCTTACTAGAGATACCTGACTAGGAAGCAGGAGCGGTCATCTACTTCTTAAATAACAGGCCTTTGAAAACCCTATGAATACTAGAGAAACACAGATAGATGTAATAGTAGAGTGGTACAACTTAGAGTAGAAGTCAGTTGAAGTGAGGAAAAACAATGACAACCATCATTTAAGAATTGGAGGGTGGGATGTAAGAAGATTGAATGTCAGAAAACTGGAAAATGTTAAAAATGAAATGAATACGAGTTCCTATCTCATCACATCCTCTCCAACATTTATTATTCGCTGTTGTTTAAAATTTGTCATTAGTACTGGAGTGAGATGGTATTTCATTGTGGTTTTGGTTTGCATCTCTCTTTTAGCCAGTGATTTTGAGCATTTCTTCATGTGTCTGTTGGCCATCTGACTATATGAACATGTGAACATTCTTTCCATATCTTTTGCCCATTTTGTAATTGTGTTATCAAACTTTTTCTTGCAGAGGTTCTGTAGGATTCTGTAAACTTTAGATATGAAACCCTTGTCTGAAATGGTTTTTTTTCCCCCAATCTGTAGGTTTTCTTTTCCCTCTGTTGAAAAATGTTTTTGAGCACACTGTTGGTAGGATTGTAAAATGGTACAACCACTCTGGAAGGCAATTTGGTGTTTCCTCAGAAAGCTGACCATAGAAATTCCATATGACCCAGCTATTTCACTGCTTGGAATATACCCCCAGAAAATGATAACTGAAGAACAGAGATTTGTATGCCAGTTTTCATAGCAGCATTATTCACCGTTGCAAGTACATGGAAACAGCCCAAATTTCGAACCACAGTTGAATGGATTGATAAAATTTAGTATATTTCCATAATGGAATACTACAGCAGCATACAGGAACAATTATTTTGAAAATCACTACCTAACTAGGGAGGGATTGTAGACCATTATTCTAAGCTAACTAACTCAGCCCTAAAAGGACAAGTACTGTATAAGACCATTACTGTAGAAATAGATAACTAGGAAGGGAGGAGCAGAGCAGGGAGGATGGACTAGTGGAGAGAAAATCATGGGGTTGCACAGTTTGATTGGTAGAGAGAGGGTGGGTGAAGAGGGAGGGACCTAGTATGAGGAACAATGCATACTAACTTTGCAGGTAAACTAGTGTAAAATTTTTAAAAAATGAGTTGCAAGAAATTTTGAAAAATAAATAAAATGAAAGGCAACAATAATTTTGAAAAATACTTAGTAACGTGGGATAGACTGGAGAACACTATGCTGAGTTAACTGAGCATCATTAGGACAAATATGGCATAAGACTGTTACTGTAAAAATAGATTGGGAGAAAGATGGGTAATCTCTTTTTGTGTGATTAACTGCCTCTGAAAATACAGAAGAAGGTCAGCTATGGGTCAGTTCCAACTCCATGAGATTAACAACTAGTAAAACACTTATGGGAACCCAAGGGGGAAAAAAGGAGGGGCAATGGTGTGAGAATAGGTAGAGGCAAAACCATAGGTTTCACAGTTTGGTGGGAGGAGATGGGAGAAGGAAATGGAAAGGATCTAGGTGAAAAGACAAGGTAATGATATGCATGGTGCAATGGTGATTAACTTTATAAAATTTGATGCATGAAAATGATTGTATGAAACATAATATGAGTGAAGTATAGTGTGAAATATAATGTTTACAAACTTTGTAAACAAATGAATTATAAAAAAAAAAATGAAATGGAACACTTGAACATCAACACGGTGGGCATTATTAGTGAGGTGAGATGGGCCACCTTTGGCCACTTTGAATTAAATAATCATTGGTTATAATATGCTGAGAATGAAAAATGAAGAATGGTGTCACATTCACAGTCAAAAAGTTGTCAGTAATATGCATATTAAGAAGACTCATTAAGATGACTATTGCAAACAACAAATGCTGGCAAGGTTGTGAAGAAACTGGAACTCTTATTCACTGCTGGTGGGAGGGTAAAATGGTACAACCATTCTGGAAGGCACTATGGCACTTTGTCAAAAATTTGGAAACAGAAATACCATTTGACCCAGCTGGAAATATATCCTAAAGAAACAGAACTGTAACCCAAGCAGATATATATATATGCACACTCATGTTTATTATTGTTTCGTTCACAATACCAAAGAGTTGGAAACAACCCTAGTGCCCATCAACAAGCGAATGAATAGAGAAGCTGTGCTGTATTCACACAATGAAACATTATGCAGCACTGAAAAAAAAAACTCATGAAATATTATACAAATGGATGACCATGGAGGACATTATGCTGAGTGAAATATCTCAGTCATAAAAAGACAAATATTGCACAATACCACTGTTATAAAACAGGACTGACATGGGGGTTGGGGAGAAACTAAGAAAAGAGGGGATAAAAAATGCACATGGCACTGAAACAGATGAAGGAGGGAACTGTATAAACGGATTTTATGATTACCTATTATTGGTATAACAAGAATTCAGAATAAGAGCTGTATAGTAAAGTGCTTTTGGGGGGTGATGACTGTGTAACAATGAAAAACCTTTCCCCCCACCTAAAAAAAAGGGAACTGGGGAGGCGGGGGACAAGGATGAAAATGTACAACAATGAATGAGTGGAAAACCAAGTTCTTTATAAACTTTCATTAAAATATCAATTAAAAAAACTACTATTATTCATATATACGCTTCTATATCTTTAGCCAAGATAGGCAAGATAGAAGGCAGAAAAAGTAGAAAACACATGTATGATAGCAGCTTAGTGATAAAATGTTGTGCTCTCAATCCAAATTCGAATTCACCAGCTGTTCTATCAGAGAAACATGGGCAATCTGTCCTGAAAACCCACTGCAGAGTCACCTATAAATTGGTTCAGACTTGACAGTACATAAAAACAATAACTATAAATACTAATATACTAAATGCTGTAATATTTTAAATTACCAAATTAGAAGTTTGGGGTTTTTTAAAATACAGAATATTTTACATAAAACAATAAAATTATTAGAATACAGAAAGTTTGCAAGTAAAAGTTTGAACAAATAATATGCCAAACATCACTAAAGCAAGGATAGCTCATATAACTTCATTAATATGAAAACATAAAACCGCAAATCCATTCATGCACATTCAGGCACAAAAAAACTAACACAGCATAGAGAGATATTTCAAATTTCTTTCCAAGCAATTGAAAAATAATCTGAAAATTAAAGAAAAATTTGTTCTCAAAATAAAGACAGAAATGAATAGCAATATTTACTGGCTCAGTGCCATTGAGTCAGAATTAATGCACAGCTGACCTTGCAGGAGCTCTCCAGGGGCTATACATTTCAGAAGAGGAGACTGTCTATCTTTCTCCCATAAAGTGACTTGTGGAATTGAACCTCCTGCCCTTTGGTTGTCCGTGCAATCCTTACCATTAGGCTGCAAGAGGACTATGAGCCACATAATCTTAAGGGCTAATTTTAAAATATCTCTCTCAATAATTGAGAAAATAAGAAAACAAATCATCTTAATATATAGAATATTAGATAACATAATTGCAAAAGAAAAATAATCTAGAACCAGAAATTTAAAATTTTTTTTTAAAGTTAGGAGAGATATGTAGAAGCAGTAACACAAAAATCATCTTAGAAGCCACCTCAGCAGCAATAGGTTTGAATTTGGATTAACATAAAGATGTATAAATCCCACATGTAGCCAAATATTATAATAAAATTGAAAGAAGATAATGCTAATTGACAATAGGAATGAACACTGGTAAAAATTCAGCAAGTGTTGAATCTAATTGAGCAACTAATAATGAGATGGGAGAGCCCTGGTGGCCTCGTGATAAAAAGTTGCACTGCCAACCCCTAAGGTATGCAATTTAAATCAACCAAGTGCTCGATGAGAGCAAGATGGGCAATTTCTCCTTGTGTGATACCAAAGGCTGTTTGATATGATAAAGCAAAATATTATAAAGAAATGTACAAAGAACTGAAGTCAAAGAATAAAAATGGAAGAACTTGGCATTTCTCAATATATCTTATTTTTTAACCCATTTGAGCCCAGCGATTACACTGCTTGGAATAGACCCTGAGAAAATGAAAACTGAGGCACAAATGGAGACTTGAACATCAATGTTCATAGCAGCATGATTCACCATCTGAAGAACATGAAACAGCCCAAATGTCCAACCACAACTGAATAGATTGAGAAATTATAGTACATTCACACAATGATCTTGTAAATTACAGCCTAACTTGGGAGGGACTGGAGAGCATTATGCCAAGTGAACTAACTTGGTCCCATAAGGACAAATACTATCTAAAATCATTACTGTAGACGTGTATGAAAACCTAAGGGGGGAGGGTGGGAACAGAGGGGTGAGGATGGGCAAGAGGATGGGTGTTTAATCATAGGGTCACACAGTTTGATGGGTGGAGGGAGGGGTAGATAAAGAAAATAGGAAAGATCCAGTGTGAAAAACAATGTTTATGAAATTTGTAAGTAAAGTAGTATAAAATAAAAATTTTATTTTAAACATTAAAAAAGAAATAAAAGCAAAACCCTAAAATAATACAAAATATCTTCTCAGACCACAATGCCATAAAATTATAAATTAACAAGAAAACAAAGATAAAAAAGCCACTTACATGGAAGAAATAAAAAGTTAAGGCCAAAAGTTCCTTGAGAAAAATGAAAATTAAAATAAATTAAAACCTCTGGTAAACAACTAAGACAGCCTTCAAGTGGTAGTTCAAAGTAATAGGCAATTACATTAAAAAAGGAGTAAAATTACTGACTTACCACCACCATCAAATAGAAAAAAAACAAACAGCAAGTTAATTCCACAAGCTGTAGGAAAAGAAATTATAAAGGCAAAGACTGAAATTAATGGGAAAGAAAACAGAAAGACGATTGATACTATCCACAAAACAAAAAGAAGCACATTCTTCAAAAGGGTCAATAAAATAAACCACTGAAAACTTAAAGAAAATAAAGACCAAACGCAAATATATGGAATAAAAAATTTAAAAGGCAGCATAACAACAGAACCAGCTAATATTAGTCAATAATGGAATACGTTTAAAAGCTCGACCTAGATAAAATCTATGAAATGATATTTTAAACTATTGAAGTGACCCTGCTTTTCTCACCTTTTCATCTCCACTGATGATATAATACTCCGATTCAAAATGTCCCATGCCAATCCATTTCATTTTGTCAATACCTTGTATGTCAATATTCATGTGTTTTATTTCTTTCTTAGCTATGTTCAGTATTTCAACATTTATGCTTCTTACAATCCACATTATCATTATTATCTGTGTTTGGACATCTACAACTCTTCTTTCTCATTTGTGTTTCCAAATTCAAGGACCTCAGTTTCAGGTGCCTTATCTGCTAATCAAGGGTACTCTATTATTAAACAGGGCTTTCAAAGAGTTGTTTTTTCACAAGTGGATGGCTAATCTTCCTCCTACTCTTAGTTTGGATGCTCAGTTTAGAATAATATATTACAGACAAAGATTTTAGCAAAGGGAGTAGATGAATACCTCCCCATTAGAAAACTAATCAATCATTTCATTTGCCAAGACCAAAGCAAAGGGAAGAAAGCAGAAAATTAAAGATCTGCACAGAAGAGATCAAAGGGCAACTCATGATTACAAAGCAAAGTATTGTAATTAAATGTGCAAAGGTTTGGAGTGAGAAAATCAAAAGGGCTTAACTGAAGAACAAAGTTAAGCCTCTAGTTTCAGTACTTAAAAATGCTATACGTAGAATATTAAATTATCCAGAAAACATTAAAAGAAGGTGGAAGGAGTACACAGCGTCACTATACCAAAAAAAAAAAAAAAAGTCTGGCTGACACAGAACAATTTCAAGAAACAACATATGATCAAAAGGCAATTGTGATGAAAGAGAAAGTTCAAGCTGCTCTGAAGGAACGGGCAAAAAAACAAGGCCCCAGGAATTGACAGCATACCAATTGACATATTACAATAAACAGATACTGCCTTGTATGTGCTCACTAGATTTTGCCAAGAAATTTGGAGAACAACTACCTAGCCAATTGACTGAAAGAGATCCATATATTTTCCCATAAAAAATAGATGATCCTTTAAAATGTGTAAATTTTTTAACAATATCACTAATATTATATTCAAGCAAAATCCTGCTAAAGCTTATCCAAACCAATTGGAACAGTACATTAACAGAGAAGTACCAGAAATACAGGCGAGGGTATTTAGAACAGGCCATGGCACTACAGACATCATTGTCAATGTCAGATAGATCTTGGCTAAAAGCAGAGATTACCAAAGGAATATTTGTATGTTTTTCATTGACAATGCAAAGGCATTTGACTGTATGGATCATGACAAACTTTGGCTAACCTTGAAACAAATGGGAATTCCAGAACACTTGATTGTGTTAATGAGAAATCATTACTTGAACTAGTCATCAGAAAAGAGCAAAGAAACACTGCATGGTTCAAAATTAGGAAAGAAGTGCATCCTGTCTCCATACCTTTCAATCTATATGCAGAAGAAATCATTTGGAAGACTAGATTTTATGAGGAGGAATGTAGCATAAAGATTGGAGGATGATTCACCAACAACCTACATTATGCAGATGATACAATCTTGCTTGCTAAAACTGAGGAGATCTGAAGCATTTGCTTTGGAAGGTAAAGGACTATAGTCTTCAATATGGATTGAAGCTCAACATCAAGAAGACAAAGATTCTCACCACTGGGCCAATTGACACTACCATGATAGATGGAGAAGAGACTGAATTTGTTAACAATTTCCATTTACTCAGCTCCACAATCAACATTCTCAACACCAGTAGTCAGGAACTCAGAAGACGAATTTCATAGGGCAAGTGCATGATCAGAGACCTCTCTATAGTGCTAAAAAGCAATGATGTCAGTCTAAAGACTAAGGTGGGCATGATCCAGGACACGGTCTTTGGAAATACTTGCTAAGCATCAGAGTGCTAGACAAGGACTAAGAATGACAGAATAATAATTAATGATATTGAGTTTTGGTGCTGGAGAAGAGTCTTAAACCTATCATGTGCAGCCAAGAAAACTAATAATTCTGTCTTGGAGAGGGTTAAACCAAATTTCTTCTTGGAGGCTAGGATTTTGAAGCTCCATCTCACATACTTCCTGGCACTTGGCCAGGAAGAACTGGTCCTTGCAGAAAGATATCATGCTCAGAAGGGTGGAGGGACAGCACAGGATAGAAAGACCCCGGATGAGACAGATTGACACAGCAACTGGGGTACTAGGGAAGACGTATCAGAGTCAGTGAGACTGTCTTAGGATAGGAGAGGGTACAGAGCTGTTGTCCAAAGGGTTGCTATGAGTCACAGACAACTTGATGGGACATAACAACAACAACATACCTATACAAATTTGAAAACTTAGAAGACATGGACAAATTTCTAGAAACTCACACTGTACTCGGATTGACCTAGACAGATATAGAATGCAAACATTCTGTATCAAACAGACTCATCACAAAAGAACAGATTGAGTAGGTCATAAAAAGACTCAACAACAGAAAAGTCCTGGCCCTCACGGCTTTGCAATTGACTTCTACCAAACATTCAGGGATGAACTATTATCAACATTACTTAAATTATTTCAAAAAATAGAGAAAGAAGAAATAATTTCAGAATCATTCTATGAAGCAAAGATAAACCTAATACCATAACCAGGCAAATATATTACTTAAAAAAGAATCAATAGGCCAATATCTCTCATGACATAATGCAAAATTCCTTAACAAAATCCTTGGCGATAAAATACAACAGTATATAAAAGAAGTAATTTATCATGAGCAAGTGAGATTCTTAACAGCAATGCAAGAAGGATGGATCAACAAAAGAAAAATAAATAATGTTGTTCATTATATTACCAAAGCAGTGAAGAAGATCAACGTGATCTTAGCAATTGATGCAGAAAAGGCCTTTGATGAATTCAACAGCCATTCCTGATTAAAATACTCAACAAAATAGGAATAGAAGAAAATTTCCTCAACAAAGTGGAAAGTATATATATAAAACCAATAATCAACACCATTCTTAATTAAGAAAGATTAAAGGTATTTCACTTATGAATATTGACCTGACAAAGATGCCCAGTATCACCAATCCCATTCAATATTGTATTTGAAGTACCTGATAAAGCAATAATACAAGAAAAGGAAATAAGAGACATCCAGATTGGCATAAGGTGGTAAAGCTGTTACTATATGCAGACAATAAAATTGCTGTTGTTGATTGCCATCAAGTCAAGCATGACTCATAGTGACGCTATAAACTAAAGGCCTGAAACTTTTCTATAACTATTGACATCTATCAAAGTCCATAGCATTTCCAGAGTCATGTTGTTTATAAAGTGGATGCCTCTCCTTTAGTAATGACATAATAAAATTTCAAAGACTCAAAAACAACAAAAAATCTGCTATACCTAATAGACCAATTTAGTAGAGTGGGAGGATATAAGAGCAATATACAAAAATCAGTAGGGCTTCTCTACAGCAATAAAGAATACAAGGACAAGAAATATAGGAAAGCAATACTATTTATAGGAACCAATAACAAGATTAAATATTTGGGTATAAACTTGAAAGACAAAATTGATCTCTTGTTACGTAGTGTTAAGAAACTGCACTGCAATCTGAAGGCACTGCTGCTCTGTGGAAGGATAGGGAATCTCTTCTCCTGCGATTAACTGCCTGTGAAAACCCACCAGAGGATTAGCAATGGGTCAGTTCCAACTCTATAGTACACAACAGAGACACAAAAGAAAACTTAACTATAGACACAATAAGACAACTAAAAACACTACTACAAAAAACAATACAAGACCTAACTAAATTAAAACATATTCCTTGTTATGGATAGGAAGACTCAAGATACTGAAAATTGTAATCCTATCTAAAATAATCTATATGTTCAATTTAATCCCAATACATACACTAAACCCACTTTTTAAAGAGATAGAAAAGGCAACTGGCAGGTTTATTTGGAATGGAGTGAGGCTACGAATAAACCAGCTCTTCTGAAAAAATAAACTCAAGTGGAAAGCGCAGCATTTCCTGATCTCAAAGTCACCAAAACTGCATGATCTGAAACAATGGCAGACACATAGAACAAAGGAATAGGATTAGTTAATCAATCTACCTACAAAAGCTAAACACATAAAAAAACTCATATCACCCAGCTATTCTACTGCTAGGAATATACTCCAACGAAATTAGAACTGAGGCACAAATGGAGATATGTACACCAATGGTCCATAGCAGCACTATTCACAATAACAAGAATTTGGAAGCAGTTCAAATGCACCTTAACAAAAGAATGGCTTGAGAAATGATGGTACATTCAAAAAATAAAATACTATTTAATACTAAGAAACAATTTCATAAAATATTGTAAACATGGAGAGTCTACAGAGCATTACAGTGAGTGAATTAAGTTTCATAAGGACAAATGCTTCATTAGAATATGATTGTAAAAATAGAAGGGTAACTAATAAGATATGTATAAATGTCCAAAAGGGTAAGGTGGTACAAAAAGGAGAGGGGTGGTAATCACTAGAAGAGCAGAGTTTAGTAGGCAGATGGAAGTGGCATTGAAGGCATAGGAAATATTCAATGGGGATTTGAAAAGATGGAGTAATCATAAGCATAGATCAGTAGTAATTAATGATATAAATACAACTTAGATGAATAATTGTATTAAATACAATGTAAACGAAAGATTGTATAAAACAATGTACATGAAATAAACACAGTATAAGCATTTTTAAAGTGCAAACTAATTTCAATTAAAGGTAAGGTCAAGATGAAACCATATTGCATATTGGATGGAGGCAGACCCTAAATTCAATGGGAGGACTGTTAAAAAAAGAGAGAAATGGAAAAGGCATACAGAAGATAGCTTGGAGTGATATGTCTACAAGTCAAGGAGTAACAAGAATTGCTGATAACCACCAGAAGCTAGGAGGGTTACATGGATTAGGTTGTCACTCAGAGTCTGCAGGAAGGAAATAATCCTGTTGACCACTTCATTTTGGACTCTGGTCTCCTGAACTGAGAGAATACATTTCTATTCTTTCAAGTAAAAATAACTAAACAAACACATTAGCGTAGACATTATATATGTACCTCACCTGATATATTACATAATAATCAGTTTGACTGTATCCATTGAAAGAGGCAGAGAAGTAGCTCAAAATGACAGTGATTGACTAGAACAGACTATCAATTGCTCATGTGCAAGTTCAAGTTGAATCTGAAGACAATGTAACCAATTCCATGAAAGTAAAAAACCTTGAGGTTATCTCTGTGAATTTAAAACCATCTCAGTAACAGATTTGATACACTGAACACTAATGACCAAACACCAGAAGAGTTAAGGGATGACTTCAAGGATAACATCTTTTAAGAAAGCAAAAGTACTTAAAAAGACAGAAGAAAAAAAAATCAAATGGATGTCATAAAAGACTGTAAAATTTGCTCTTGAATGGAGAGAAGCCAAAGTAAAAGGCATATATTACTAAATAAAAGCTACATAGATGACAAAAAAAGGGCAGCTCAAGAAGACAAAGCAAAATATTAACTAAACGAGTAAAGACTTGAAGTTAGAAGACCAAAAGAGAAGAACATGCACAACCCTCTTAAGCTGAATGACTTGATAAAAAAATTTAGTTCTCAAATTGCAAAATACTGAATGATGCAGAAAGGAACCAAAAAAGATAGACAGAAAACACCATCATTGTACCAAAAATAATTAATTAATGCTGAATCATTTCAGAAAGTAGGATAAAATATAAACCCAAATGTTCTAAAGAAAAAGGCCCAACCTTCACTGAAGGCATTGATAAAAGAAAAATGATCCCAGGAATTATGGAATACTAATTGGTATATTTCAGTAAGTAGTTCTGGATAATATCTTTAGCCTACAACAAGAAATTTGAAGACAGATCTATGGCCAACTAACTGTAAGAGATCAGTATTTGTTTTCATTCTCCCCAAAGTCCCTCCAAAAAAAGATTCAACAGAGTTTGAAAATTATTGAACAATATCCTTACTATTACATGCAAAAACCCCTAAAGCTTATTAAAAAGTTGCTGTAATAATAATTTAACAGTGAATTGCTAAAAAATTAAATAGATTTGAAAACACTATGGAACAAAGGATATAACTGCTGATAGTATGTAGATTTTGCCTGGAAAGCAGAAAATACTAGAAATACAATAACTTTATTTTATTGACTCAAAAAAGGCATTAAATTGTGTGGATGATAATAAACTGTGAATAACATTTAAAGGAAATTACAGAACACTTTATCACCCTTGAGTGAAAACCACACATGTACCCAAAGGCAGAATAAAGAGATATTTCTCAGTTTAAAATCATGAAACATAGTAGAATTGTATACATTCTCCATACCTATTCAATCTCTACACTGAAAAAATAATTTAGAAGCTGGACTCGATGATGAAGAATGTGGCATCAGGATTGAGGAAAGTCTGATCAATAACATGCATTATTCAGGTGATGAAACTTAGCTTGCAAAAGTAAAAAAGGCTTAAAATACTTGCTGAAAAAGATTATGAACAACAACTTTCAATATGGATTACACCTCATCATCAAGAGAAAAATAATCTTCAAAACTAGACCAATAAACAAAACCATAAAAGATGGAGAAAAGACTGCAATTGTGTTTTATTTCTCTCATCAGTGAACTAAACTCTGAGTTCGAGATCCTATGAGTACATTAGATTTGCAGAAACTATATTCTGCCTAGGACCACAGCTTCAGTGGAGAAAATACAATGTTCTTAAGTTTCCAGGTTCTGTGTTAGAGAAATGCATACTCTAAAAATTCTGGAACTTGTTGAATAAGTAAAAGTACATTTTCTAACACTTTCACCGGTTACATTAAGAGAATTATTGCAGAACATTAAGTTGTTGTTGTTATGTACCGTCGAGTCGTTTGTGACTCATAGTGACCCAATGTACAACAGCCCTAAACCCTGCTCTATCCTGTGCCAATCACATTGCCTCTGACACAGCCATCCCGAGTACCCCTGTCACTGAATCAATCCACCTCATAGAGGGTCTTCCCCTCCTGCGCTGTCCCTCCAACCTACCAAGCATGATGTCCCTCTCCAAGAACCTGTCTCTCCTTACAACATGTCCAAAATATGTCAGACGAAGCCCCAGAATCCTTGCCTCCAAGGAGCAGCCTGGTTTGACCCTCTCTAGGATAGATCTGTTTGTTTTCTTGGCAGTCCGTGGAACATTCAATACTCTTCTTCAGCACCACAGCTCAAAGGTGTCAATTGTCCTTCTGTCCTCCCTAGTCATTGTCCAACTCTCTGATGCATAACAAGTGATTGCAAAGACCATGGCCTGTATCAGGCGCACCTTAGCCTCCAGAGAGACACCGTTGCTCTTGAGTAATTTAGAGAGGTCCCTAATAGCAGACTTTCCCATCGCAATATGTTTTTTTATTTACTGGCTGCTAGTGCCAAGAGTGTGGACCATGGAGCCGAGCAAACTGAAGCTGTGAACAATCTCAATCTTTTTGCCATCCATCCTGATGCTACTGATTGGTCCAGAGGTAACAATCTTTGTCTTCTTGACATTGAGCCTCAGTCTATATTGAAGGCTGCAGTCCTTGACCCATTGCAGTAAGTGCATGAGGTCCCCCTCAGTTTCAGCGAGCAGGGTTGTGTCATCTGCATAACGCAGATTGTTGATAGATCTTCCACCAATCCTAATGCCACGCTTCTCCTCATAGAGCCCAGCCTCTCGGATAATCTTTGGGCAGGAGCCTATGGTGATGAAGGAAGAAGTTCAAGCTGCTTTGAAGGAAATAGCAAACAACAAGGCCCCCAAAAAAGACGGTATACCAATTGACATATTTCTGCTAACAGATGCTGCCCTGGATGTGCTCCCCAAGTTGCGCCAAGAAATCTGGAGAACAACCACTTGGCCAACTGACTGAAAGAGATCTATATTTGTTCCCATCCCAAAGAATGGTGACCCAACAGAGTGTAGAAACTACAGAACAATATCATTGATTTTACATGCAAGCAAGATTTTACTGAAGATTATCCAAAAACGACCAGAACAGTACATCAGCAGAGAACTACCAGAAGTCCAGGCTGGGTTTAGAAGGGGTTGTGGTACTAGGAATATTGTAGCTGATGTTAGATGGATCTTAGCTGAAAGCAGAGAACACCAGGAGAATGTCTATCTGTGTTTCATTGATTATGCAAAGGCATTTGACTGCGTGGATCAAAACAAACTGTGGCTGATTCTGAGAAGAATGGGAATCTCAGAACATTTAATGGTGCTAATGTGAAACCTATACTTGGACCAGGAGGCAGTCGTCAGAACAGAGCAGGGCAACACTGCATGGTTCAAAATTGAGAAGGGTGTACGCCAGGGATGTGTCCTATCTCTATACCTTTTCAACCTGTATGCAGAACAGATTATCTGAGAGGTTGGGCTCTATGAGGAGAACATTAAGAGTAATCTTTTTTGCATGAATTGTGCATTTATTCCTCTGCCAAGTAATCTCTAATGGTTTTCCATTGCTATGATAAAAAATATATTAAAATTTTCACTACTTATTATTAAATAAACATAAGTAGGTTCATCTTTGCCTGGTTTATTGAGCAATCTAACATCATAAACTAAATCAAACTAAAATGTGAAATATTTTAAACTTGCTATTTTTCTGCTTTTCCTTCTCTTTTTTCCTTCTCTAGTCTAAGAGTCTTTTGTTGAATTTACATATACCTAAAATACTCCCATATTTTCTAAGTGAGATGATATTTTAATTTTGATGTATGGATTTAAATTTATATACTTAGCAGCCACATGTTGAGAAAATATATACAGTGGCAATAAGCTGTGCTATAATCCCGAAGGTACATTGTTTTCATCCACCAGATGCTCCGTGAGAGAAGGATGGACAATCTTCCTCCTATGTGATTAACTTTCTCTGAAAACTTTCAGACAGTAAGTGATGACTCGGCTCCAAACTTGACCATACACAATAAGGAGTAAGTGCCAAACCATAGCCAATCCTCCAGTGGGTTTTCAGAGACAGAAAACTGCACAGAAAGAGACTGCCCATCCATCTCCTGAGGAGCAGCAGCTGGTGGACTCAAATCCCATTACGGTAGGATTGTAGTGCAGTTTCCCACCATTAGGCAAGAAGAGTGAGAGCGAGAAGGAAAGGGAGAGGGAGAGGGAGAGGGAGAGGCAGAGGGAGAGAGAGGG
>NW_006399872.1:719110-731100 GCF_000299155.1 Elephantulus edwardii
AGAGGGAGAGAGAGGGAGGGAGAGGGAGAGGGAGAGGGAGAAGGAAAGGGAGAGGGAGAGGGAGAAGGAGAGGCAGAGGGAGAGGGAGAGGGAGAGGGAGGCATATTCTAAAAATAAAATGTTAAAATACATATACAACATGTAATAGCCAAAACTAATCAGGAATGTTGTTATATAACGCATAATTTTCAACCCAGAAAAGGCACCATATATGACTTTTAAAGAATAATACAAATATGTCCACCTTGCCAGCAAGTTTCTCTTGTTAAATGTTTCAAATTTTTATGAGGTGTTACTTTTCAAGGTGATGGGAGCAATCCTGAAGTGACAGGGTCTGGGAGGCACTATTAAAGTATTTTAAAAGAATCTAAACCACAGATATTTTCTTTTTTTGTTTGGGAGTGGATATGGGGGTTAAAGTCTTTGACCAAGTCTTTAAAATCAACATATTTACTTCTTTGAGGTTTCAGTTTTTTAGATGGTTGATCAATTGTCTAAACTCATAGAAACCAGACCAGATTTTATCTGGTTTCGGTTATTGTTGTTGTGGTTTTTTTGTTGTTGGGTTTTTTTTCCCCCACGTAACAACATCTTTAAGGAAGCCAATTTCTAAAGTCTGAACCCTATTAACTACAAAATCCCTACTCCACATGTCAGTTATATACTTCATGATCTTTCCACCTTGCAAAGCCATTTAATTCAATCTCTTATAACTCCTTGTCTGTTAGTTTCCCAAAAATAGTCCTTGACTTGCTTTTCCCATTATGTCTGATCCATCACATACTACTGTCAGAAGTGTTTCTAAATAATTCTTTTCTTCATAATCTTCTTGAGAGTTTCTTATTTAATATAGTCTGTAAGGTCTTCCAGACCAGAAGGCTGACATAAATTTTCAATTTTAACTTGGGCTACTCTTCAGTATCTGCCCTAAGAGAAAAAAAAACTGGACATTTTCCTTAAACACAAAAGGTCTCACCTGCTCTTGTGGCAAAGGACGTAGTGACAAAAGTGAGATTTACCGCTTTTCCCCTATACTTAGCACAGTACTCTTAATCCAATTTTATTTAAGAGAAAATTAAAGCATATAGAACTTCGGCAACTTTCAAGATTATATACTCTTTCCATGTGGAGCCAAAATTCCAAGCTACATAAAATGGCCTCAGAGCTATCTTAACCATTGTTTCATATTGTACTTTTAACACTGATATTCTGTGTGTGTTTGTGTGTATATGTGTGAACATTCATTGTCTTAAAACTGGGAAGAAAGTGAGAATGTGTTATAAATATGTGTGTGTGTGTGTGTGTGTGTGTGTGTGTGTGTGTGTTAAAAATAGATAGGAAAATGTTTGATGTGAAAATCAAGAATTATAGTGGTCAATCTTTTTCTACTTCCCCTTGTCAATTTTCTGTTCCATCAAAATCCAAACAGATATGTCCTGGAGAGGATGCAGACAGAGTCTTCTTGGAGGCAAGAATGATGAGTCTTTACCTCACAGACATGGATATTAGGAGGGGCTGGTTATTCCTTAGAGAGGAACATGATGCAAGGAAGGGTAGGACGTCAGCAGAGGAGAAGACGACCCTCAACCAGGTGGATGGAGAAGGTGACTGCCACAACGGGCTCTTGTGTGTCATGAAGTGTGAGGATGGCATAGGATAGTACAGGCTTCAGCTCTTTTGTTCAAAGGGTCGCTATGAGTTGTACTCAACAGCACCTAACAAGAACAACAACAATCTTCCACAATATTAATTGAATTCAAATTTTCTAAGAAGTGAAACTAAGTTTCTCCTTGGAGGCATGTGTTCAGGAGGAACCAGACCTTAGAGGAGAACATCATGCTCGGAAGGGTGGAGGGACAGCACAGGAGAGGAAGACCAGGATGAGATGGATTGATACAGTAACTGGGGTAATGGGGGTATGTGTGTCGGAGTCAGTGAGACTAGCTCAGGATAGGGCAGGCTTCAGAGTTGTACATGGGGTCACTATGAGTTGCAGGTAACTTGATGACACATAACAACAACATATATTAAATATTTCTCTTTCTTTGTTAAGAAGACAAGCCCCATTTCACTTAATCTGATCAGCATACCCTATACTCCTGATTTAAAGAGTAATGATTTTCCATTAAAGACTAAGACATACCAAATTCAAACCATGATGTTTCAAATTGCTTCCTGTGCATCTAAAAGTTGGGCAATGAGTAATTAAAACTGAAGAAGGATCAGTGTCTTTGAATTGTTGTGTTGTTGAGGTATCCTAATGTATCAAATACTGTCAAAAGAACAAATTAGTTTGTCTTGGAAAAAGTTAACTAAGTTTTGTAAAACCTCATGTTACTGACTTCTTCATCTTACATACTTTGGGCATGTTTATAGAAGGGGCCAATATTTGGAAAAAAGACACTATTCTGGGAAAGATAGAGGGTCAGTAAAAGAGAGGAAGACCCTCCAATGGATTGACACAATGACTGAGAGTATTAGTTGAGCACAGGAGATACTATGAGGATGGTGCAGGGAAAAGCCACATTAAAAAATATTGCTTATAGGATCACTCTAAGTCATAGCAGACTCAATGACACCTGGCTACAATGCACTCCTGCTCAGACTAGGGTTATGCATGTGACACATTTCATAAAGAATTATACTGCTAACCTGATGGTAGCCCCTCTCTGGTAGTTCGAATATACCAGCAATTCTAATACATCAAGGGCTCAACAGGAGAAATATGGACAATATCACCCCATGTTACTATAGCTTTGGGAAAACTGCCCGAGGACCAACTATGTGTTCGTTCAGAGTCTACCACAATGACTTTGATTTTCAAATCAATATACATTATACTACTAATCAGGGCTAAGCACGTACAGTATTAGCTTATTAAAAGTGGTCTCCTGTAGCCATTACGTTATCCCCCTCTGGTCTCCAGCTACCTCAACTGACACATGGTCTTGCAAATCATCAACAGCTATGAGACTAGGATAAGAGATTCCTTTCCATTCTAGGCAGAAAGACTTGAGGGAGACAAGAACAAGACTCTGGTGAAAGCCAGACCAGAGTGAGATGCTGGTAAGAGGGAGATGCTGGTGAGAGCAAGACCCAGGTGATGGTGGTAAAGAGACTGCAGCATTGCTGTGGAGATGCTCTGGCAAGGTGTAAACTGAAGACTTCTTGTTTTTGTGCTGGCAACATTTAAAGGTTTTGCTTGCCAGATGCTTGGAGAAAAATCTGACTTGTAACTGCCCTGATGTGAGCCTTCCTGGATGATTGAGGAATCTGTGTTGCTGAACTGAGAACAATACTTTTAATAATTAAGGAAATATATTTTGCTATTAATCTGGCTTGAGAGAACTAGACTAAAGACTAAACCAGGCCTTGTATTGTGAGATATTCTCTGCCTCTCCCACTCTCCAACCTATTTCCATAATAATGCCGCTCTTAGTACCACAAAGTTGAGTAAAGTCTGTTAGTAAACAATGAATATCAAATCTAGTGATTGGCGGAAATAGGTGCATGGAAGGTGGCATGCCTAGTGGAGTAGCTATTTTCTGATATGGATATTATTAATGAAAACAGTTCCCCTTTATGAAGTAGGGTAGAAGTAAAATTTGGCCACCCTCACATTGCCTCTGCTCTTTCCACAACAATTTAAACCAACAGGAATTTAGAAAGATTTTGATATGCTGATTGGAGAAATAAAACAACTATCCTCATCTAAAAGCAGTGCTACTACCCTGTTGTTGTTGTTGTTGTTAAGTGCCTTCGAGTCACAGGCGACTCATAGCGACCCTATGAAGGAGAGTCCTAGACGCTTGAGTGCCTTTCATCCTCTCTCCAGGTTCATAGGGTTTCCAGAGGCAAGCTATTATGGAAGTGGATGCCACTCCTTCCTTGCTCGTTTGCTCAATCAGGGAGCTCCACCCCACTCTCAGTCCCCATTGGGTAGCCAACCATTAACGCATTTGACACATCTGTGTCACAGTGTTCAGCCTCACAGCAACCATTTAAAAACATGAAGTCCTTATTACTGCTGAAATTCAGATAAGTAAAAAAAGGAAGTTAGCCTCAAGCTAAAGCCAGCACTGTGGATATCAGTATACCAAGCAACTGCATGCTTGATGACAACATTAAGCTGCTGGGGCCTCACTGTCTGAAGCCTGTACTCTCTACACATTTATTTTCCTAATTACATGAGTTAATACATTTAATTTTTTGGTTAAGACAGTTTAAGTTGTATTGTCTGTTATTTTAAACTGAAATCTACCCAAGTAAAAAATAGAGTAGTCTGTATCTTCCAAAAGAATTATAACAAACAAATAGACTTTTGTTCTGAGTATATTCTAATGGTCTAGTCAGTAAAGAGGTGTGTTGCTAACCTAAGGGCTGCATCTCTCTGGTGGCTCAAATACACCAGCAGCTCTGTGAGAAAAAGACACGTAATCCACACTTGTGCAATTTATAGCCTCTACAAACATATGGGGGTCCTCCGTGTTGCCTGGTCTCGGCTTGTGCCTGCGCTGCTTCTCTTTACTTAAAAAAATACAAAAGGTACCAAGAAATGGAGATAATATGCAGATGGTTTAGGCTTATAATTACATTGTGGACCATGCTTCATTCATTAACTCTAGAATTTTTATTACCTAAGAGAAAGGTGAAATGATATTTTGTAATTTATCTATAGCTTAGTCTTGAAAGTACATACTGAATGTTCATATAATTGAGGATACAAGGATTAATCTCACTTACTTTGGCCATATTATCAAAAAGGACAAATCCATCGAAAATGCATAATGCTTGCAAAGCAAAAATAAAAATATCAAGTAAGACTTAAACAGCGGTGGCAACAATTGTATAAAATAGAGCAATAACTGTGAGAATGGAGAAGGATCAGACAATGTTTTCTTCAGTTATAAATAAGGTTGCTAAGAGGAAGAACTGACTTCAAGGCAGCAAAATTAATTGTCAGAATAAACTCTGAATCTTGCTCTAAAGCATAGGGAAACTAACATAAAATGAAATGAGAGAGTAAAAGAGTTGAACATATGATTTCGAAGGACAGAAGGAAAAGGAGATGTCCAAATTAAAATTCAGTTTTGTTCCAATTCCATATCATCAGTTATGGATGAACAAGCTTGAAGCACTTTTTTGAAAAAAAAATATCATTTACCTAAGAATATAAAAGACTCAAGGAATGGGAGTACATGCTTCTCAAAGTTATAATGGATAGATTTATAAATTAAATGTCATTGATTAAAACCAACGGGTGCTCTTAGAAGAGGAAAGCCATTAAAAGCACAGATCTATATGTCAAACTATCTAAATTCAAATTCAGCTATAAACCACATTAAGTATTTGATACTTTGGTTAAGTTGCATAAATTCTGTATGTTTCAGTTACATTTCCTATAAAATGAATGAATTATAGATTTATTATTATTATTAATTCAGTCTGTGTATATGAATATGATATATACATATATTATATATAAATATGAAATATGATAGATAATAGGCATGTTTGTGTGTTTGTAGAGAGAGAGAGAGAGAGAGAGAGATGTTTGCGTGTGTGAATGTTGTTGTTGTTACGTGCCATCATATAGAGTGCACTTATAGAGTACCCTATAAAAAATAGATCTGAACTCATCCTATCCAGTACCATCAACATAATCTCTGATATTCTTACGCCCAGTATAAATCCAACTTCTTGAGCATCTTACTCCCTTCCTCTGAGTGATTTCTGAGCATGATGTTTTTACCTAGTACTGGACTCTCCTAATAATTTGACCCACATATGAGAGTCCAAACTTTACACCTTTGTCTCTAAAGAGAATCCTGATTTCACTTCCTCAAAAAGAGATTTGTATGTTCTTTTGATAGCCCCTAAGATATTCAGTACTCTTGTCCAATACCACAATTCAAAGGCAACCATTTTTCTTCTATCATCTTCATTCATTGTCCAACTTTTGCATGTAAAGAAAGAAATTGAAAGTCTATGGTTTGGAATGGGTGTACCTTTGCTTTAACATGATATCATTACTCATAAGCAGTTTTGAGAGGTCCTTGACAGAAAATTATACCAATGTAATGCATTTTTTGACTGCTACTGCTAATGTGGATGTTGATTTTGTATATATGTCAAAATTAAATCCTTGAGAAATACAATTTTGTCTCCATCTATCATGTACTGTCTATTGACTCAGTGGTGAAGATTTTTTGTTTTCTTAATGGGGATATGTACTCCATATTGAAAGTTATTGTCTTTGCTCTTCTTCAGTAAGTATATCAAGTATTCTTCACTTTTTACAAGCAAGGTTGTGTCATATGTATAAAGTAGATTGTTCATGAGTCATCTTGCAGTCTTAATGTTGCATTTTTATTCATATAGTCAAACTTCTCCAAATATTTGCACAGAATACTGATTCAACGTTGTTATTAAGTGCCATCAAGTCAACTAGTATTCATAGTGACCCAATGAACAACAGATCTGTTCCTGTCCTCATCATCTCTGACACACTAGAGTCCACCATTACAGTCACTGTGATGTTCTATTCCAAGGATTGGCACCCCTAACAACATGGCTAAAATAAATTAACAAAGTTTCACTATACTTAACTCCAAGAAGCATCCTGGCTATACCTTTTCCAAGGCATCCTTATTTATCCTTTTGGAAGTCCATGGGATATTCAGCACTTTTCACCAACACCACAATTCAAAGACATTGAGTCTTCTTCTGTCACCCCTATTCATTATTCAGCTTTCAGATGCATTGCAAATAATTGTAAAGACTATGGCTTCAATAAGGTACACCTTTGTCTTCAAATTAAAATCTTTGCTCTTCAGCACTTTGGATGCTCCTCTGACAGAACACTTTCCCCATGCAATGTCTTCTGAGTCCCTGGCTATTGGTGCCAAGGGTGTTGGCTATGAATCCAAAAAAGCAAGGTAAGTCATGGACAATTTCTATCTCTTGTCTATATATAATGATATTGCTTATGAGGCAAGTATTAAGGATTTTTGTGTTTTTTTATGTTAAGATACAACTCATATTGAAGACTATAGTCTTTGATCTTCTGCAGCAAGGGTTCCAAGTCCCCCCTCAATTTTAGCAAGCAAGGTTGTGTTATCTGCATAATACAGTTTGTTATGAGTCTTCCTCTGATACTCATGTCACATTCTTCTTCCTAGAGTCCAGATTCTTGCTTAATTTGTTCTGCATACAGATTAGAAAGGCATGGAGAAAGGATATAGTCTTGATGTACATCTTTCCTGATCTTAAACCACGCAGTATTCCCTCACTCTGTTTGTATCACAACTTCTTACAGGTTTCACAGGAGCACAATTAAATGTTATGAGATTTTCACTGCTTTCAATGACAGCCATAAGTTGTTATGGTCTACACGATCAATTGATTTGGGGTAGTCAATAAAACACAAACAAATATTGTTCCGGTATTCTCTGCTTTCACCCAAGATCCATCTGATATGATTAGTGATGTCACACCATTGTTGTTTTTGGGTGTTGTCAAGTCATGTATGAGACTCATAGCGACATTATGAACAAAAGATTTGAACTGTTATATTCTGTGCCATTGTCACACTGTCACACTTCTTAACACACAAGAGCCCATTGTCAGCAGTTACTGCATCAATCTACCTAGTTGAGGGTCTTCTTCTCCTTCACTGACACTCCAATCTTCCAAGCAACATGTCTTTTTCCAGAGAATAGCCTCTTCTTAGCAACGTGCCCAGAAGATGTAAAGTGAAACCTCAACATTCTTAGCTACAAAGTGTACTCCAGCTGCACCCTCTCCAAGACATATTTGTTTGTTTTTTTGGTCATCTATGGGATGTTCAGTGCTCTTCTCCAACACCACAGCTTGAGGGTTTCAGTTCTTCTTCTGTCATCCTCACTCATTGCCCCTCTTTCAGAAGCATAGCAAGTAATAAGAAAGACTATGGCCTGAGTCAGAGGCACTTTAGTCTTCAAACTGACATCATTACTCCTCAATAATTTGGAGAAGTCTCAACTTGCATATTTTTCTGATGCAATGTCTCTCCTTATTCCCTGACTGCTGCTACTTAGGGTGTTGATAATAAATCCAAGAAAGATGAAGTTGTTGACAGTTTGAATCTCTTCTCCATATATCATGATGTTGCTTATCAGTCCAGTGGGAAGAATCTCAGTGGTTTTAGCATTGAGATGTAATTCCTATCAAAGACTGCATTCTTTGATCTTCTGCAACAAGTGCTTCAAGTTCTCCTCACTTTTAGCAAGCAAGGTTGTGTCATCTGCATGAATGCAGGTAATTGATGAGTCTACCTCCATAGAGTCCAGCTTCTCAGATAATTTGCTCAGCATACAGATTAAATAGGTAGGGAGAGAGAATACAACCCTTAAACTCTCCATTCTTAATTTTAAGTCATGCAGTGTTTACACAACAGCCTCCTGGTCCAGGTATAGGTTTCAAATGAGCACAATTAAGTGCTCTGGGACTCCCCTCCTTCTCAATGTCAACTTGCTATGATCCACACAGTCAAATGACTTTGTGTAGTCAGTGAAGCACAAAGAGATATTCTTCTGATATTCTTTATTTTCAGTCAAGATCCATCTGACATCAGCAGTGATATCCCTGGTGCCATGGCTTCTATTAAACCCTGATTGAACTTCTGACAGTTCCCCATTTGTGTGCTATTCCAGCCATTTTTTTAAATGATCTTCAGAAGTATTTTGCTTACATGTGATATTGATTATATTGTTCAATAGTTTGCACATTCAGTGGAACATCTTTCTCCAGAAGGGGAACAAGTATGGACCTCTTCCCATACATTGACCAGACAACTATACTCCAAATTTCCTGCCATAGAATGATGAGTGCATCCAAAGATGCATCTGTTAATTGAAACAAGTCAATTGGTATCCCATCAATTCCTGGGGTCTTATTTTTTTGCCAATGCCTTCAATGTAGCTTCCACTTCCTCCTTCATTACCATTGGCTCCTGCTAATATGGTACTTCCTGAAATTTTTCAGTGTCTGACAGTTCTTTTTGCTACAGTGATTCCCTCCTTCTGGGTCAATGTATTGCCCAAAGTATCTTACAATATTGTGACTTAAAGCTTAAAGTTGTTTTTCTGTTCTCTCAGCTTGAATAATGAAGAGCAAGTTTTTCCCTTTTTATTCTCCAATTTCATTTCTCTGAAAATTCTATTCTAATATTTTGCTTTGTCCTCAAGATGCCCTTCTAAATCGTCTGTTCAGCTCTTTCACTTCAGCTGGTTTACCTTTCTTGACACTCCTGTGCAATATTTAGAATCTCTCAGATCCATTTCCATTTTCTTTTCTTTCTCCTCTACCTTTTGCTTTTTCATGGATGATATCCTTGATACCATCCTACAACTCATGTGATCTTTCATCCCTGGTATTCAGTATCTCAAACATATTCCTAAGATAATCTTGACATTCAGATGGAATGGATTTAAAAATTCTTATCATGATTCCTGTAAACTTATCTTCATTTTCTTCAGCCTCAATTTGGACTTGTACATGAGTAATTGATGGACTGACTCACAGTCCACCACTAGCCTAGTTTTGGCTGCTGATATTGGCTTTTGCAATGATTTCTTCCACAAATGTAGTCAATCTAATCCCTATGCAGCTCATCAGTCCATGATTACTTTGAACTTTTGCCTGAATTCTGGCAGTTGTATATTGATGTACTGCTCTAGCCAATATGAATTTCTTCTACTTGGTTTCATAGTAAAAAAAGTCATTTCTAGATCCATCCTGAAATACAATGTGGTGAGCAACAAGATAACATCCATATGCATACATGGAAGTCCAGTGAATACCACTGTCATTCAATTATATGCACTAACAACTAGAGCCAAAGAGGAGAAAATAGAAGATTTCTACCAACTTTGGCAGTCAGAAGTTGATGAAACATGCAATCAAGATGCATTAATAATAATGGGTAACTGGAACACAAAAGTTGGGAACAGGGAAGAAGGATCAGTAGCTGGAAAATACGGGCTCAGTGAGAGAAATGAGGCTGGAGATAGAATGCTAGAGTTCTGCACATTTAATTATTTATTCATTGCAAATACCTTATATAAGAAACATAAACTCAGGCTATACACATGAATTTCACCTGATGGTATGCGTAGGATTCAAATCGATTACATTTGTGGAAAGACTCAGTGGAGAAGTTCAATATCAGCAGTGAAAACCAGGCCGGGTGCTGATTGTGGGACAGACAACCAACTACTCATATGCAAGTTCAAGCTGAAGTTGAGGAAAATTAAATCAAGTCCACAGGAACCAAAATTTGATCTTAAGTATATCCCGCTCGAATTTCAAAACCATCTCAGGAACAGGTTTGAGGCCTTGAGCACAAATGAGCATAGGCCAAACGAGCTCTGGGAGGATATAAAAAAAAATTGTCCATGAAGAATGCAAAAGATCATTACAAAGGCTGAAAAAGAAGAAAAGACCAAGATGGATGACAGAAGAAAATCTGAATATTGCATTAGAGAGCTGAGAAACCAAAGCTAAAGGAAGAAACCAAGAAATCAAAGAGCTGAACAGAAAATTTCAAAAGGCAACCCAGGATGACAAAGCAAGATAATAAAATGAAATGTGCAGAGAGCTTGAGTCAGAAAATCAAAAGGGCCAAACTCGCTCAGCATTTATTAAGCTGAAGGAGCTGAAAGAAAGATTCAAGCCACAGGTGGCAGTACTTAAGGATACTTTGGGTAGAATGTTAAATGATCCAGAAAGTATCAAGAGAAGATGGAAGGAGTACACAGAGTCACTGTATCAGAAGTAATTGGCTGACAGAGTAGAATTTCATGAAATGATATATGAGCAAGAGTCTACGGTGATGAATGAGGAAGTTCAAGTTGCTCTGAAGGAATTGGCAAAAAACAAGGCTCCAGGAGTTGATGGCATACAAATTGACATGTTTCAACAAACAGACACTGTTCGCGATGTGCTCACTAAGTTGTGCCAGGAAATCTGGAGAACAGCCAGCTGGCCCACTGACTGGAAAAGATTGATCTTTGTTCCCATTCCAAAGAAAAATGACCCAACAGAGTGTGGAAATTATCGAACAATAGCATTAATATCACACGCAAGCAAGAATCTGCTGAAAATTATCCAAAAACGTTTGAAACAGTATGTCAACAGAGAACTGCCATATGTACAGGCTGGATTTAGAAGCAGTCGTGGTACTAGGAATATTATAGCTAATGTTAGATGGATCTTGACAGAAAGCAAAGAATACTAGAAGAATGTCTATGTGTGCTTCATTGACTATGGAAAGGCTTTTGAGTGAGTGGATCACAACAAGCTGTGGCTGACTCTGAGAAGAATGGGAATCCCAGAATATTTGACTGTGCTAATGAGAAACCTATATTTGGACCAAGAGGCAGTTGTCAGAACAAAGCAAGGAGAAACTAAATGCTTCAAAATCAAGAAGGGGGTCTGTCGGCGATGTATTCTGTCTCCATACCTTTTCAATATGTATGCAGAACAGATCATCCAAGACGCTGGGCTGTACTAAGAGGAATGTGGCATCGGGATTGGTGGAACAGTCATCAACAACCTGTGTTATGCAGGTGAAACAACCGTTCTTCTCAGAGAAGAAGACTTTTTCGGTGCCTTTACTTGCTTCTTCCTTTTCTGGGATTCCAATGATGTGCATGTTATTTTTTTTGTGGTGTCCCACATTAATCTTAGGCTTTCTTCTTTTTTCCTTCTTTTTGAGTCTGCTTTTTGCTCTAGCAGATCAGTGGTGACAATTCTGTCTTCTGTTTCACTGGTTCAGTGTTCCATCTCTTCAACTTTGCTAATGTGTCCCTTAATCATGTTGACAGCATCTGAAACATGGAACCTCATATTTTGGATAGTGGTTTCTTGTTTTTCCAGTGCTGCTAATGCCTCATTTATTTTCTCTACATGGTTCTGGATTGGTTTTGGGGAATTTTTTTTGGTTTTTT
>NW_006399872.1:734280-735056 GCF_000299155.1 Elephantulus edwardii
ATCCAGAGCAGCTCCTTACTCCTTACAACTAAGCCACCAGTTGATGTTGTTTAACATCAATTTGTAACTCACATATAGCTGACCTTCCAGCAGAATTTCAGAAATAGATTAATCACACTGCAGGACAACTCCTTAGCATTGGGCCACCAGAGCCCCTCCACACACACATGAACATAAAGGGACTGAAATAATATTTCTAGATCATAATATGCATACTTTTTGCAGTGGGTTTAGAAAAAGGCCATGGAGGGACATTATAGCCAATGTCAGATGAATATTGGCTAACCTTGAGGAAAATGGGAACCGCATTATACTTACTTGACTGTGCTCAAGAGGAACATACATTAGAACCAGGAAGCTGTCAGCAGAACAGAGCAAGAAAATATTGCATGGTTCAAAATAAAGAAAGGAATACATTAGGGATGCATCTTGTCTCCATACATTTTGAATCTACATGCAGAACAGATAATTCAACAGTCTAGACTTTATGAGAAAGAATGTGGCATCAGGTTTGGAGGAAAACTCATCAAAAACTTGCTTTATGCTGATGACACAACCTCATTTGCTGAAACTAAGGAGGGCCTGAAGTATTTGGTACAAAGACTGAAGGACTGTTGTCTTCAATATGAGTTGAAGCTCAGCATTAAAAAATCCACAAAACCATATGATTATTACCACTAGACCAATTGGCAGAACCATGATAAATGGCGAAGAGATTGAAATTGTTAACAATTTCAGCTTGCTTGTTTCCATTATCAACACACTGGGAACTACCA
>NW_006399872.1:736481-737986 GCF_000299155.1 Elephantulus edwardii
CATCCTTCTCCCAAGAAATGGCTGGTGGATTCGAACCACACGCCTTTGGGATTGTAGTGCAGTTTCTTACATTGTTGTTAGATTCCATCGAATTGAGAATGTCTCTTAATGACTGTATATGCAATAAATATCACTCCTGTGCTATCTTGTGCTATCCTTATTGTCTCTGACAAACTTCAGCCCATTGCTGCAGTCACTGGGTTAATCCATCTGTTGAGGGTCTTCTGTTTTGCTGACATCCAACCTTTGCAATTATGATGACCCTTTCCAAGGAATAGCCTCTCCTAGCAATATGCCAAAGTATGTGAGACTAAGGTACACCATCCTTGTCTCCAAAGAACACACTGGCTGCACTTTCCCAGACACATAGCCATTTGTCCTTTTGGCAGTTTGCTCCTTTGTTTCTTCTTGTGAGATATTCATTACTATTCTCCAATTCCATGACTCAAAGGCATCAATTTGTCTTTTGTCATCTTTATTCATTGTAGAACTATCAAAGCATATAGCAAGTGACTGAAAAAACCATAGCTTTGATCAGGTGCTCCTTAATCTTTAAACTTACATCCTTCATCTTTAACACTTTGGAGAGTTCATGATCACAGGTTTCCCATTGCAGTATGTCTTTTGATTTCTTGACTTTGATCCCATTGGTATTGATTGTGGATCCAAATAAAATTAAATTGTTGACAACCTCAGGCTTTACTCAAGTGATTACCTCTTGGTCCAGTAGTGAGAATTTTTGTTTTCTTGATATTGAGATGTAATCTATATTTAAGGGTATAGTCTTTGAACTTCTACAGCAACTGATTCAAGTCTTCTTCCTTTTCTCCAAGCAAGACTGGGTTATTATATGCTATTGATGAATAATTCTCCAATTCTGATGTCAAATTCTTCTTCATATAGTCAAGCTTCTCAAATTATTTGCTCAGAACAATGAGTTGTAAAAAACTTGATATTTAAAACACAATTTTAAAAACAAGCATAGAATGAGTTAAAGATACAGGAAAGCATAACCCATAATATAATATTCATAGGCTAAAAGTGTCAAATAAGGTACTGAGACTTATTCCAACCAGAAAGTAGAGATCATTTTAAACCAAAATATGATTTCTGAGTCATATTCTTACAGAAAAATTATTTTAGGAAAAATAATAATTTATCTTGGAAGTTAATTGAACATATCCCATAAATGTAGTTTTATTAATGTTTCCAATAAACATAAGCAATACCTTTGATATTAAAATCATTGTAGTGTGAAAACTAATTATTAATTCTATTTTCTTAGGGCTTGTAAAATTTGAACTTAAAAATACTGTATAGTTTATCAAAGTGCTGAATTCTGTTAAGCTGCTACAATAAATATGTAATTTTCTGTTTAAGTTTACAAAAATTCCACTGAATTGTTAAAATGCAAGGTCAAATTCTGAGGAGAGGTACAAAAATAAATCATTATTAAATCTGTTGGTTACATATCTTTATTAAAAATAATAGAAATAATACAAAAT
>NW_006399872.1:739467-740580 GCF_000299155.1 Elephantulus edwardii
GATTCATAGCAACCCTATGAACACTTGTATAACTTTCATCATGTTTCCAAGTTCAGAGAGTTTCCAGAGCAAGCTATTTCAGAAGTGTATGCTGCTTCTGCTTCCAAGCTTGTTTGAATTGAGGAGCTCCACCAAACACTGCCCACCGTGGGTATCTATTATCACATTCGATACATCAGTGTCACAGTGTTCAGCTTCATAGCAACCACAAGTTAACTCTGTACAGCAAGTGTGTATGACTGACTGAATTTCCATGCATGGTAAGCTTCATTAAAAAAAAAATTGAAACATTTGGGCTGTTGTGATGTTCTTGCAATTGTGAATAATGCTTGACGTTGGTGTATAAATCTCCATTTATATACAAGTGGATTTATGTTCATATTTCACTAGATAAATTTAAGAAGGATGAAATTTATTAATGTTAGTTTATTAGTCTGAAATAAGACTCAACAGCACTTAACAACAATAACAACAACAACAGTGGATAGAAATTTATGCTACCTTGTCAAAGGTGGGTGATTTTAATCTGCGGCCCTCAGGCTTGGTTTTAATTGGTTTTGGTCAAACATTCTTCTAAGTGGTATGGCACTGGTCTGTCCATTTGCTGTACAGAGGTAACTCGTGGTTGCTGTGATGCTAAGCACTGTGACATTGATGTATCGAATGCGATAATAGTTACCCATGGTGGGCAGTGTTTGGTGGAGCTCCCCTATTAAAACAAACCAGGAAGGCAGTTTGATGGATCCTCTAAAGGCTAAATATAGAAATTCCATATGATCCACTTATTCCACTGTTAGGAGTACACCCCAGGGAAATTATATCAATGTATCAGAGATAATAATGTTGGTACAGGATAGAGCAGGGTTGAGGGCTATTGTACATAGGGTCATAATGAGTCGCAGGCAACTCGACTGCTCATAACAACAACAACAACTTGGATTCAGATGAGGCTGTGGAATAAAGCGTGTAATTGTTGATGTCAGGTCCTGGCTGAAAGCATGTTGTTGTTATGTGCGGTCAAGTCGCCTGTGCCTCATAGCAACCCTATGTACAACAGCCCTAAACTCTGCCCTATACTGTGCCAATCTCACCATCTTTGACACACCTGCCCCA
>NW_006399872.1:742170-742717 GCF_000299155.1 Elephantulus edwardii
CCCATTACCCCAGTCACTCAATCAATCCATCTTATTGAGAGTGTTTCTCTCCTGAGCTGTCCCTCTCCCTGTCCAAGCATGACATCCCTCTCCAAGGACTGGTTCTTCCTTGCAGCATGTCCAAAGTATGTCAGATGAAACAAAGAGTACCCTGGTCTCACTCTTTCTGGGAGGGACTTGTTTGTTCTCCTAGCATTCCATGCTATATTCAATACTCTTCTCCAGCATCACAACTCAAAGGCATCAATTTTCCTCTCATCTCGTCATTGTCCAGCTGTTTGATGCATAGCAAGTAATTGCAAAGATCATGGCCTGTATCAGGTGAACGTTAGACTCCAGACTGACATGGATGCTCTTCAGTACTTTGGAGAGGTCTCTGACAGCAGACTTCCCCAATGCAATTCATCTGTTAATTTCCTGGCTGCTGGTACCAAGAGTGTTGACTGTAGAGCCAAAGAAACTAAAGCTGTTAACAATCTCAAACTCTTCACCATCTATTATGATACTGCCCGTCGGCCCAGTGGTGATAATGTTTGTTTTCCTAATG
>NW_006399872.1:743267-756238 GCF_000299155.1 Elephantulus edwardii
TTTGTTTTTTGGTTTTTGATGCCACATTCTAATTCAGAGTTAAGACTCTTGAGTAATTTGCTCGGCATACAGATTTAATAAGTATGGAGAAAGGATAGAAGCCTTACACACACCTTTCTTAATTTGAAACCATGTAGTGTTTCCTCGGATTACACACAGCCAGTTGGTGGGTATAGATTTCACTTGAGCACAATTAAGTATTCTGGGATGCCCATTATTCCCTATATCAGCCATAATTTGTCGTGATCTACGTAGTCAAATTCCATTGCATAGTCAATAAAGCAGAAGTAGACATCTGCCTGCTATTCTTTGCTTTTAGACAGGATCCATAGGACATTAGCCTTGATTTCCTTTGTGTCATGGTCTCTTCTAAATTTAGCTTGGACTTCTGGCAGTTCCCTGCCCATATATGGTCCGAACTGTTTTTAATAATCTTCGGCATTGTTTTTCTTATTGTTGTTGACTACTGTAGAGTTGGAATCAATCCATAGATGACCTTACAATGGGCTTTTAGAGGCAGTTAATTGCATAGGAGGAAATTATCCATCCTTCTCCCATGAAGCATCTGTTGGAATCAAACTGTGTGCCTTCGGAATTGCAGCACAGCTACTTACCACTAGACAAACAGAGCTTCTCTCTCTCTGTGTGTATATATACATGAATCCATATTGTTGTTAGTTTCTTTCGGTTCAATTTGAACTCATAGTCACTCTCAGACTATGTACCCCAGAAGGAAACCAAGACCCATCCTGCGCCAGCATTATAATCTCTGCTTTAATTCAACTCATTGTTGTAGTCTCTGTGTCAATCTATCTCTCTGAGGATCCTCCTCTCCTTTCCTTACTCTCTTCTTTTCTAGGAATTATGTCCTTTTGCAGACACCTAGCCCTTGAACCTCATGGCTCTAGGTGTTCCCTAGCTCTCAGTCCTCCCAATACCGGCATCCCTCCTCCAAAGTTCCATTTCACATCAATTTTCCAGTTTAGCTATGGCTGCTTCTGCTATGCAAAAATGTATCCATTTTCCTGCCTCTTCTTCACCAAGGTAGGGGAGGTCTCTCTTCTCTGGCTGGGCAAGATTCCAATTCTTCTGGCCAGAGATAATACATTTTTTAGTGAGAGTGGCCAATCTTCTCGTAGACTATTAAGACTATCCAATTCTTTTGTAGACTGATAGACATTTAATCCTTCTGTAAATAAGCCAACACATGCCATATGCATAGTCCTGCTCTTCCATATGGTTTAGTCATCCACATTCAAATACTCCTTAAAAAGTCCATTTGAAACTTCATAGAAGCTTATAAACTGAAAGAGAGAAGATTGCCCAACTTTCTTCTGCAATGCCACTGTGAATTTGAACCAGAGAAATATCAATTTTGGATTAGCAATTAGCAGTGCAACTCCCTCTGTTCTATATGGTCCCTATGAGTTAAATTCAACTTGACAACAATGAATTTAAAGTATATTATTCAAGATAGCAAGTTAAATTGAAAATATTTAACACATAATCATTACAATACCTGCACATGCATTATGGTATCAGAAATAGAAATGTATGTGCATAGGGATTTGATTCTTTTGTTAAATTAGCTATATTTTTATTAATTTTAATGAAAGTTTACGGAGACTTAGAGTTTCCATTTATTCATTGTTGCACTTTTCTCCCTGCCCACCCCCTTCCCACCGAATCACTCTTCTCCTTGAAACATAAGAGAAAAACTCTTTCATTGTTATGCAATCCCCCCCCCTCCAAGTCCATTCCACTGTGCAGGCTTCATTTCAGACTTCTGGCATGACAATAATACCCAATCATATATCCCTTTTAAACAGTTCTTTCCCTCATCTGTTTCAGTGCAGAATACACCATTCCTACCCTCCTTCTCTGTCTTCGCTCAACCCCAATGTCAGTCCCATTTTACAACAGTGGTCTTATGCAATACTTGTCCTTTTGTGACTGAGATATTTCACTCAGCATAATGTCCTCCAGCGTCATCCATTTTGCATAATATTTCATTAGTTCTGTTTTTTCAAAGAGGCATAGTATTCCATTGTGTGAATATAATCTGTTTGTTGATGTGCACTTGAGTTGTTTCCAGCTCTGTGAACAGACCCATAATAAACATGGGTGTGTGGATAACTGCTTGAGTGGTGGTTATGGTCTCTTTGGGGTAAATTCCTTCTTAGAAGGTCCCATTCATCAGTTTTATCCTCTCCTGGTTGTAGGTTTGTCAGAATGATTGGAAGACTGTTCATATTGTGGATTAGTGTTTTTAGGATTCTTCCAAACTTTTCTCAAATGACGTTTATAGTCCTTGGTTTTAGTCCTAGGTCCTTGATCCACTTTGAGTTGGTTTTTGTGCATGGTGTGAGGCATCTTGTTTAAGTTTTCGGCAGATGGTTTTCCAATTTTGCCAACACCATTTGTTTAAAAGGCTGTTATTTCCCCACTTAACTAATTTAATCTCCTTGCCAAAAATCAGTTGACCATCCCTATGCATACCCCAAAACTTCTCCAACAGGGTAAAAAGGGAAGCCAAAGACTGGGAAAAAATATTCGAAAATTACAAGTCTGATAAGGGGCTTATATCTAGAATTTATAGAATACTCCAGGACCACAACAAGATAAGCAATCCAATCGCAAAATGGATATATGATATGAACAAACACTTCACAAGAGAAGACATTGAGATGGCAAATACATGAAGAAATGCTCAAAATCCCTAGCTCTAAGAGAGATGCAAATCAGAACAACTATGAGATAGCATCTCACCCCAGTAAGAATAACAAAATTCAACAGAGTAGCAAACAACAAATGCTAGTGAGGTTGTGGAGAAATTGGAACTCGTATTCACTGTTGGTGGGAGTGTAAAATGGTGCAACCACTATGGAAGGCAGTATGGCACTTTCTCAAAAAGTTGTAAATAGAAATACCATTTGAACGAGCAATTCCACTACTGTGAATATACCCTAAAGAAACCATAATGGCCAACCAAGCATATATATGCACACCTATGCCTATTGCTTCTTTGTTCACAATAGCAAAGATTTTGAAACAACCCAAGTACCCATCAACAAATGAATCGATAGAGAAGCTGTGGTATATTCACACAATTGAATATTATGCAGCACTAAAAACCAAAGAATTCATGAACTATTATACAAAATAGGAGACCATGAAGGACCTTATGCTGAGTGAAATATCTGAGTCACAAAAAGACAAATGCTGCTTAATGCCACTGTTCTAAAACAGGACTGACATGGGGTTTAGGGAGAAACTAAGAAAAGAGGAAATAAATGATGTATACAGCATTAAAACAGACAAAGGAGAGAACTGTATAAAAGGAATATATTATTAAGTATTATTGGTATGACAACAGTCTAGAATAAGAGCTGCATATTAAAGTGGTCTGCGGAGCTGAGGGGATTGTGTAACAATGAAAGAATTTTTTTCCAAAGAAAAAAGGCAACTGGGAGGCGGGGTGGGGAGGAAAATGTGCAACAATGAATGAATGGAAATTCAAGTTCTTAATAAACTTATAATAAAAATCTTAATTAAAAAAAAATAGAAGTGTAACTAGTAAAATGTGTATTAATGTTCTAAAGGGCAAGGGAAAAGAAGGAAGTTGAAAGAAAAGGGGAAAGGGTAGAAATCACTAGAAGACTTTAGTAGGTGGATTGAGGGTTGGTGGTGAAGAAATAAGAAAGATTCCTTGGGGAATTGAAAAGATGGTACAAAAATGGCATAGATCAATGGTAACTAATTACATAAACTACAGTGTATATGAATGATTGCATTAAATACAATTTAAAAGACTGTATAAAACATAATACATATAAATGAAGCACTATAAGTGAATTATTATATAAAAGGAAACAAAAATTTTAAAAAACAGATTAGAATTCATAAAGTTGTTAGGTGTTCCCCCCCCACATGTTGACTATATAAACATTATTGTTTTCTGACATCGTTTATTTGAAATAAGATCCATTTTAAGTTTCAGGATGGCAAAACTAATGGATAATGATTATTAACTAATGTGATAAACACTTTTCACTTAGCAGCTTGACTATTCCACAGCTTAATAGTAACACTTATATAGCAACTTTGACAGTTACAATATCTTTGACTTCCACATAATAATTGTCTTTATAAAGAAGATATTTCCCTCTCATTCCAAGTTCCCTAGAAGTTAGCGTTGGTTGACATTAAGGGAAAATATGTTTCATATTATAAGATTTTAAACTTCTAAAGAAATTCAGAGGTTCTGAAAATGACTTTGAACTGTCATTAATTTTTAGTACTCCTGTGAAAGTCAAATAAGTGGCAAATATTATTTTGGAAAATATAGATGGATGAAATATACTAGTGAATTTACTTGTTCTAGCCTAAATAATAAAAAAGTGTCACACTGCAAATCTTCCTACCTAACCAAAATTCTTACATGTCTAATCCACAGGTATATTTATAGGAAGGAGTGTATAAGTAGAAAAGAAATCTTCTGGAACTATTAAACTCACTGTAATCTGTAACAAGAGGTATTTATTACTACTGGTAATTCTTTGTTACTTTATTAATTGGCTAATTATAGTTGTTGCTGGTAATTATCTTAGTGGTTCAAATAATTTATTGTATGAAATTATTTTTTAATGAATACTTGTAGTATAGTGCATTATGTTTTAGGATGCTAACTTAAGGATTGATCATTCAATTCTATCAGTTGCTCTGAGGTAGTTAAATGGTTAGCCTCATCTCATGAAGATTTAGCCCCAGAGATTAAATTGAGGATCTCTAAAATGAGTTTTTGTTGTTGTTGCTGTGTAATATTAAGTCAGACTCAACCCATAGCTGACTCTCTGGCAGGTTTTCAGAGGCAGCTAATCACACTAGAGGATATTGCCCATCTTTCTACCACAGAGCAGCTACTGGACTTGAACCAGTACCTTTGAGATCGCAACATAGCTTCTTGTCACTATCTACTTTAATAGATAGACACTTCAGCTTTCCCCCAGAGATTTAAAAGGAAATGCAACGCTATGTGGTCAGAGACACCTAAAAGAGTTTTGAAACTTTTTGGCAAAGCTGAAACCTGTTCTATTGAAAAATAATGCAGTAAATCAAGAAAATACAATTTTAAAATCTTACATTTCAGCTTAATGTGGACCTTTCAATAGACAGTATTCCTAATAATTGAAAGAAAGTGCAGAACAAAGCAATTCTACATGTGTATAATCTCAAGATTTGTTCTTACTTGTTTGACAAGTGTATTTGCCTGTTCAGATTTATTTTAAACTCTGATGTAGTTTCTCCATTTGGCTACATTTTTGCACTTTACATTTTCATAAAAATTCATTATAACAGTTTTGGTTGTTTAGTAGTAAAACAATTTTTAAATTTCTGTTGAAAACATAGTTTGAATCTACCAGATACTCCATGGGGGAAAGATGGGAAATATCCTCTTGCTATTAACTGCCTGTGAAAACCCCCTGGAGGGTCAGCTATGGGTTGGTTCTGACTTGATGGTAAGTTACAACAACAATTTTTTATTTATAATAACAGTTTTTTATCTAGTTTTCTTGTATGGAATGTTATATTTAGTTAGCACTTTATCTTACTACCAAGGAAAATTTTTGCATTCGGTTATAGACCAAGAATGCTATTAGCAATAGCTACGTCAATCTTAATTTTTAAAGTTGAAATTTATTTATTTATTTATCTATCTATCTATCACCATATACCTGAAAACTGACAAAAAGAAAAATTATTCTATGAAACTGACAAGATATGTATTGTACTTTATGTACTACTCATTTTCCAAATCAGGAGAAATTTTTTCTCCTACAACACTCATACTCTGTAGTATATACTATGAAGTTTGAACCTAATTATAGCTGACCCTCCAGGAAATTCTTAGAGGTTTAAATTACATGGGAGGAGACTGTCTATTTTTTTCCTACAGAGCTGCTGATAAGATTCTAACTGCCAGTAATGCATCTTTTGGTTAGCAAGAAAAGTCCCTACAGACTACACCACTAGAAGAACTCTATAACAACATTAGTTATCATTACTTATTGAACTCTTTAACATATGTTGTTGTTGTCATGTGCCATTGAGTTGCATGCAACTCATAGCAACTTTAGGTACAACAGTTCTGCATCTGATCCTCTCTTGAGCCAGTCTCACCATCAGACACAATATACAGACAAAATAAACACAATATACACAATATACAGACACAATGCCATTTCGCCAGTTATTGTGCCAATCCATCTCATTCAAGGTCTTCCTCTCCTGCACTGTCCCTTCACTCTTCCAAGAATAATGCCCTTCTCCAAGGACTGGTTTCCTCTTGGCCCAAAGTATGTGAGACAAAATTTCAAAATCCTAACTTGCAAGGAGAAACTTGTTTCATCATCTCCAAGACAGACCTATTGGTTCTCCTGGAAGTCCATGATATATTCAATACTCTTCTTAAGTATCACAGCTAGAAGGCATCATTTTCTCTGCTGCCATCCTTTGTCATCTAGCTATCTAATGTATAGTGTGTAATTGTGAAGACCATGGCATGGATGAGGTGCCTTACTCTCTAGACATCACTGTTCCTCAACACTCTGGAGATGTCCCTAAAAGCAGACTTCCTCAATGCAATTTGTCTTTGATTTCCTGACTGCTAGTGCCAAGGATGTTGATATATTTATTGTTGAGATGAGCAAACTGAAACTATTAACAACCTCAATCTCTTTTCCATCATTATGGTCCTGCCAATTGGCCCAGGGTTGATAATCTTTGTCCTCTTGATGGCAAGCTTCAGTCCATTTTGAAGACTACAATTAAAAAGAGTAATGTATGAATGTTAGTATCTAGATCTACATTTTTCCTCATTCCCCCCAAAAAAGTGACCTAAAAGAATGTAGTAATTATTGAACAATACGATTAATATCACATGCAAGTAAAAACTGCTGAAAATCATTTAAAAATGGCTAGATCAATACATAGAGAAATGCCAGAAGTTCAAGCTAGATTTAGAAGAGGCCATGGCATTACTGATTTCAGATGGATCCTGGCTGAAACTAAAGAATACTAGAGGAATATCTATTTGTGCTTTATTGATGAAACAAAGGCATGTCTGACTGTGTGTATCATAATAAATTATGGTTTACATAGAGAAGCACTGGAATCTCAGAGCTCTTTAAGTGTGCTCATGTGAAACTTACACCTAGCTCAAGAGGCCATTGTGTAAACAGAGCTAGGGAATCACACATTGTTTAAAACTAAGGAAAATGTGTTTCAGGGTTGTATCCTTTTTCCATACCTATTCAATCTGTATGCTGAGCAAATTACTTAAGAACCTTGACTATAAAGCAGAAGGTGGCCGCAGGATTGGCAGAAGACTCATCAATAATCTTCATTAGGTAGACAACACAACCTTGCTCACTGAAAGTGAGGAAGACTTGAAACACTAACTGCAGAAGATCAAAGACTACAGTCTTCTATTTGGATTTCATTTCAGTGTCAAGAAAACAAAAGTTCTCACCAGTGGACTGGAAAAACAACATCATGATAAATGAAGAAAAAAATTGAAATTGTCAATGACTTCATCTTACTGGCATATACAGTCAATATACTTAGTATTAGTGGTCAGGAGATCAGGAAATGTCTGGCATTGGAAAGTCTGCAGTCAGGGACCTTTCAAAACTATTGAGGAGTGTTGATGCCAGTGTGAGGGCAAAAGTGCACCTTATTCAGGCCATCGTCTTTTCAATCATTTGTATGCTGCTGAGTGATGGACAATTAGTATTGAGGACAAAAGAAGAATTTATAACTTACAGTTGTGGTGCTGAAGATGGAGTACTAAATATCCCATGGACTGCCAAAATAAGAAACAAATATGTCTCAAAAGTGCAACTAGAATGCTTGTCAGAGGCAAAGCTTTGTCTGACATATTTGGTCATGCTATGTTAGGATAGACTATTTATTGGAGAGGACATCATGCTTGGAACGGTAGAGGGTCAGCAAAAAATAGAAGACCCTCAAACAGATGAATTTGTATTGAAGTGACTGAAGCAATGGGGCTCAAATATGTCAGAGATTGTGAGGATGGTACAAGATAGGACAGAGTTCAGGTCTGCTGTTCATAGGTCACTGTGAGTCATACTCTGCTCAATGGCACCTAACAACAACATATTAAACACAGTAGAGTTTCTTCATATAACAGAATGTTAGATAATCTTTTTTGAATTAATGAAGTTAGAAAACACAAAGCCTCAAACAAGTCTAACATAAAGGGATAAAAAATCTTGAATCACTTTTTCTTCTACATCTTTAAAAGATAAATAATAAAATACTAATACGCATTTGTCTGCTTGTCTGTCTTTATGAATCTGAATCACATACTGCTTTTTTCCTCCAAAGTCTCCCCAGTATACACTTACCTGGTCCTTCTGGAATTTTTTCAAACCATCGAGGAGCTGAACTGAGAAAGGAGGTATGGTTTATTTTGGCCACTAAACTACGAGGTGGCATGTATTTTCGTTTACCATGTGACATATCATATGATTTTTGAACATCATAGCTGCCTGGTGCGGAAACATCCTAAAAAACAAACAAAAAACCAAATAGATGAGAATAGACACATATAGAACATATCCAGAAATATATTATATATATGTTTTAAAAAGTTATACATAAAACATATTTTTAAAAAACATTCTAATCTATAAAACAAAGTCAATAAAATGTGTCCTCACTTATCAAAAAATACGTAATATAAACATGAAATCCAGGTACTACAAAAATTAGCATTCAAATGTATATCAAATTCCCATTTTCAAACATAATGATAGAAATAAAAGTTCATACACCAGTTAGAACAATAGTTATTTGCTTATATAATCACAAAAAGATTTCTGTTTTACTATCTTTGTGATCACATTAAACTTAATCTAACAAATGATTACTTACTCTAAATCTAATATATACCAAGTAAGTCAAAAGCTGGCTCTTCTTACAGTTTTTTCAAGATCTGTAATTATATTAACATTTTTATCAACATAAGCCAACAGGTTTAATAATAACAGGGATAATAATAGCCACAATTTTAATTTTAAATTAATTTAAATATAAAATACCATAAATTTTTTTACACACTTAATCCCTTAAACCACTAGATAATTAATTCAGGGGAAAATTTGAAACTCAATATCTCCAAATTTAGTTTAAAATATAACATAGTCTGTTCTTCTGGAATATATGAATTTCTATTATAACAAAGACAGTCTCTATTCAGCAGGAAGGTGGTGAAAATTAATATAGACTCCAGCACTAGACCTCCTAGGTTTCAAATGTCTGCTGCTTACTATGTGCTCTTTGTAAAGACTTTTAAATTAACCTTTTAAATTCTGTTGCTTCAGGCTTTTTAATTATCACTAAGTCAATTCTGACCTTTGGTGATCTTGCCTAGAAAAATGGATAAACTAATAGTATTTGTGCCATAGGGTTGTTGTGAGAATTAAATGTATAAATACATGCAAAATATTTACTTTGGAACGTTATTCCAAGAAAATAATCTATTATCTAAGATTATTCTTCCTGTTGTTACGTGCAGTCGAGTTGACTACAACTCATACAACTCATAGCAACCTTATCAACACGGGATCGGAAACCTGTCCTATTTTGTACCATCTTCACCACTTCTAATACACTTGAGTACATTGATATATTCACTGTGTTAATCTAACCTGCCGAGTGTTTTCCTCTCATTGTCTGACCATTTACCTTTCAAAGAATGATAACCTTCTCCAAGGACTGTTCCCTCCTTACAACATGCCGAAAGTATGTGAGACAGAGTCTTACTATCCTTCTCTCTGAGGACCACCCTGGGTTTCTTTCTCTTGGACAGCTCTTTTTGTTTTCTTGGCAGTCCACAGGATATTCAATACTCTCTTCCAACACTTCAAAGGTTTTAATTCTTCTTCTTTCATCCTTAGTCATCGTCCTATTTTAAGATGCATAGCAAGGATCGGTAAGACCATGGCTTGGATATGGCGTACCTTACTCTTTAAATTGACATCATTGCTCTTTAGTACTCGGGAGAAGTTCCTGACAGCAGATTATCACAATATTACTTACCTTTTGATTTTTTAACTGCTGGTACCAAAAGTGTTCATTGCACATCAAAGTAAGGTAAAATCATTTAATCTTTTCTCCATCTACCATGACGGTGCATATTGGCCCTGAGGTAAGGATTTTGTCTTCTTGATGTTTAGATTTTAATCCATATTGAAGTCCTGATCTTCTGCAGCAAGTGCTTCAAGTCCTACTCACTTTAAGTGAGCAGGGTTGTATGATGTGTATAAGAAAGGCTGTTGCTGAATTTTCTCCAACCCTGGTGTCATATATTAATTCATAAAGACTGATTTCTCTAAAAATTTGTTCTGCATACAGATTGAGCAGTATAGAGAAAGATACTGACGTGATGTACACCTTTCTTGATTTTAAACCATGTAGTGTTGCTCTTCTTGGTTGAGATAGAAGTTTCACACAAGCACAATTAAGTATTCTAGAATTCTCATTTTTCTCAACATTAGCCATAATTTTTTATGATTGAACATCTTTGTGTAGTCAATAAAACACAGATAGACATCCTTCTAGAATTTCTTCTTTTCTGCCAAGACTCATGTGGCATCAGCAATGACTTGGTGCCATGGCCTCTTCCCAACCCAATTTGAACTTTTGGCAGTTCTCTGTTAATGGGTTGTTTAAGCCATTTTTAAGTAATTCTCAGCAAGATCTTCTTGCGTGTGATATTGTAAAATAGTTTCCACAGTCTGGCTAGTCATAATTTGGGGGATAAATATGAGTCTCTTCCAGTCAGTTGTATAGTTAGCTATCTTCCATATTTCTTGGCATACCCTGGTGAGGAAGACCAGGGCTACCTCTCTGCTGAAATGTCAGTTGGAACTACATCAGTTCCTAGGACCTTATTTTTTTTTTTCCAATGCCTTTGTTAGCACGAATTACTTCTTTATTACCATTGATTGCTGGTTACCATATGCTACTTCCTGAATTGGTTCTATGTCAGCCAATCCTTTTTGGTGCAATGACTGTATTCCTTTTAATCTCTTCTGTATGCCTCCTTTTATCATTCAGATTTCTCCCATATCATCCTTCTGTACCGTAAACTCAAGATTTGAATTTGTTTTTCAGTTCTTTCAGCTTCAGAAATGTCCACTGATAACCTCCCTTTTGATTGTTTAACACTAGGTCTTTGCAAATTTTGTTATAATAATTCAGTTTGTCTTCTTAAGCTATCCTTTAAAATATTGTTAGGGTTTATTTAGTAGTTTTGTTCCTTTATTTTGGCTCCTTGATTTTCTAGAGTTATTTTCTACAGTCTCATCTGACATCTAGTTTGGTTTTTCTAATTTATCTTCTGTGTTTGTAATGACCTTTTGCTTCTTCAGAGATAATGTCTTCAAGGTGATCCTAACACTCATCTGATCTTCAATTATTAGTATTTAATGCCTCAAACCTATTATTAACATGATTTTTAAACATAGCTGGGATAGAGTCACACTCATATTTTTATTCTTATGAATTTGTGTACATTTTCCAGCATCAGTTATAATAAATTTGCACATGAATAGTTGATAGTCTGTTGCACAGTCAGCACCTGGCCTGAATTTGACTGCTGATGTTGAATTTCTGCAATTTCTTCAAAAGATATAGTCAATGTGATTTTCGTGTATTCCATGAGATGAAGACTAAGTGAATAGTTATTGTTTGTGTTTTTTAAAAGAAGGTATTTGTAATTAATAAATCATTGTACAAAATTCAATCATTAGCCTCATTTCTTAACTTCTGATTACAGACTTCCTGCTTCCTATCTTTTGCATTCTAGTCACCAATCTTTATTAACAACTCTTGAAATTATGGTTCACTTGATTTTGAACTGCAGAAATTGGTAGAAATCCTACATTTCTTCCCCTTTGCTTTTGTTGGTGAGGCATATATTTGCATAATAGTTGCAATAGCAGCTATTCTTTGTAGGCATATAGAAGTTATCTTACCACTTATAGCATTGCCCTTTATGATGGATCTTGAAAGGGATTTTCAATATGAATCCAACCCTTCTCTTATTCACATTTTTATTTTTGGCATATTAGAAGATGTGATTGTCTTATTAAATGTACACCTCAGTTTGCTAATGCCTATAAGGAAAATGTTTATACATTCTATTTCATTTTTTACAACATCGTTTTTCTAAATTCACACTTTGTACATTGCACAGTCCAATTGTTAAAGGATGTACACATTATTAATGAACAGCTAAAGTTAGTAATATATGAAATCAAAATGCAAATTAAGGTAAGCAAACAAGTCTCAAAGTTTAATATATAAGCTTCAGGCAATAGGGCAGGATTACATAGTTTCAATAAAACACATAAGCTTAATACTGAGAAGGCATAATTTTGAAACTCCACTAGTTGTTACCGGTCACTTTTGTCTGTTGGCCATACTGTGGTGGCTTGTGTTGTGTTATTGTGATGGTTTTTGTTGTGTTGCTGTGATCCTGGAAGTTATGCTTCAGCATAGCTAGACAAAACTGGGTGTCAGAAGAAACTTTAAATATTTCATTGGAGCACCAAGAAGCCAAAATAAAGGGAAGAAAAAATAAAGATATTGAGGAGTTGAATAGAAGATTCCAGAGGGCAGCGTAGGAAGACAAAGTAAAATATT
The DNA here is from genome assembly GCF_000299155.1 of Elephantulus edwardii. NCBI lineage: Eukaryota > Metazoa > Chordata > Mammalia > Macroscelidea > Macroscelididae > Elephantulus > Elephantulus edwardii. The sequence goes on from NW_006399872.1 coordinate 756,003, forward strand.
ACAATTAAATGTGCAAGGAACTGAAGTCAGAAAATCAAAAGGTCCTTACTCGCTCAGCATTTCTTAAGCTGAAGGAACAGAAGAACAAATTAAAACATTGAGTTGTAATATTTAAGGATGCTTTTACTAGAATATTAAATGACCCAGGAAGCATTAAAAGAAGATGGAAAGAGTATACAGAGGCATTATGCCAAAAAGAATTGGTGGACACAGAAGAATTTCATGAAACAACATAT
>NW_006399872.1:759688-760244 GCF_000299155.1 Elephantulus edwardii
AGAGAGAAGGGCCTGAAACTCCATGAGTAAGGCTCTCCCATATGGGATCCCTGGCACTGGGGAACCATCTTGGGGACCAAAGAGGACAGTAGACTGTGGGACATGGAGCTATATGCAGGGTAGAGACTATCATCCCCTGCTAGTACACTGAGGAACTAGAGAGACAGCTGCCTTCAAATCTCCCTGGACATAAATTACTTAACTAAAGCACCTAGTCTCACACCATCTGCCACTCAGCAGCCAAAGTAGGACAATATAGTTTGGGACAGTGGGATATGTTAAAGCAAGACTCATGCAGGGCTGCAATACACACCAGAGAGAACTTGAAGAACGTTAGAAAAGGTTTCCCAGGAAGATCTTCCAGTAGAAATTTCATATAGAATGAACTTTTTAAGCTCACAAATAATCAATAACATCATAAAAAAATAAGAACTATCAACAAGTTATACAGACACAATAAAAATGGCCTAACACCAAGAAAAATTTCACATCATGTCAGAAAAACAACAGGCATCTTCAAACATTGTGAAGAAGAAATAATAAAAACCTTTCTAAA
>NW_006399872.1:765539-766347 GCF_000299155.1 Elephantulus edwardii
GATAATCCCTCCCACATATTTTGGACATGTTGCTAGGAAGAGCCAGCCAGAGAAATGGCATCATACTTGGAAAAACAGAGAGCAAAAGAGAAGACACTCCGTCAGAAAGAGTTAAACAATGATGGGCTTAAACACAGCAGAGATGGTCAGGATGCTACAGGACTGAGCAAGGCTTCATTCTGTTAAATATAGGACTGCTATGAGATGTATGAAGTAACCTGTGTCTGCTGTGATGCTGAACCTTGTACCACTGGGGTATCAAATACCAGAATGGTTTCTCAATGTGGACAGTGTTTGGTGGAGCTCCCAGTTGTAAAACAGGATTGGAAGCAAGAGTGGCATCCATTTCCTAAACCCATGCCTCTGGAAACTCTATGAACTTGGAAAAAATAATGATAGTTATGGAAAGGCATTAGGTCTTTGTTCATAGAGTTGCTATGAGTTATGCTTGACTCAACATCAATCAACAACAACAACATGAGTTGGATCCATCTGGAAAACACTTAATAACAACAACAACAACAAGTTCAGAAAAGTCTCTATTTGTTTCATCATTGTTCCTTGCACATAGCAAGAGATGCAATCCCCAAAGCATGCGGTTTGTATCCACTAGCTGCTCTGCAGGAGAAGGATGGGCCACCCCCTCCTGTGACTCTGAAAACTCCACTGGAGAATCAGCTATAGGTCAATTCAGATTTGACAGTACTCAGCAACATCATAAATGAATTTATCAATGCCTGTATACGTTGAAAGATCCTTGGAGAAACAGTGTATTAATCGTTTGTTTGGTAACCAAAATGTCAGTGGT
>NW_006399872.1:767647-774397 GCF_000299155.1 Elephantulus edwardii
TTTTTCAATTGGATTATTCACCTTTATCTTGTTGTGGTACTCAAGTATTTTCTAAAGAATTGAAAGTATTTTTAAGCACAAGTGAAAATTTAGTAAACAATAAGGAATCCAGAAAAAAGAACTGATGTGTTTGAATTATGCTGATAGAGAAAAATATTGATGATAGCATGGGCTACCAAAAAATAAAATAAAGTTGTCTTGGAAAAAAATGTAGCCATAGTACTCCTTAGAAGCTAGCATAATAAGAATTCATCTCATACACTTTGGAACTTAAAAAAGTGACTGCAAGGGTGGGCTTAAGAAGACATGCTGAGGACAGTGCAGGATCAAATAGAGTTTTATTTTTTAGTCCACAGAATCACTATGAGTCAGAATTAACTTAACAATGCCCAACAGCAACAATGGTACTTAAATCTGACTCATTTATAATAAATGCTACTATAAATATATATTATCAAGACTGCTGAAATGCTACTATCTTTAAATATATTACTGTTTCTAATAAAGGTAGAGAAATTCATAATTTTAACAATGATTTGAAATTATGGATATATCCAGTCAAACCTAGATCAAGAACTAACTCATAAAATCATTGAAGTGTGTCCCGAGATAGTCAAATTTCATTGATAATGAAATTGATAATATTTGATGGGAAATGTATTTTCTTTCTTTTTACTATAAAAACATAATCTTTTACTCCTGATGCTCAAGGCTTTAAAGATCACCTTTGACACTAGTTTCAAAGAAGAAATGTGGATCTCAGCAGATTAAAGTAAATCACATGAACAGAAATGGAGGGTATAACCTTGGTATTCCTGAAAATGCTAATGCTACTTGGACAGAAAACTGTATCAGAAACAAAAAAAAAGATAATCACCAATTATAAGGGCTGCAATGGATGAGCTATCATATTTTCACATTTTTATCAAATCAATACCAATTTAAGAGTTAATTCCTTTGAAAGGGAAATGTAAAAAGGGGAAAGCTAATGTAAGTCATCCTAACAAAAAATAATAGGCAGGGGAATATAATTGCCCCCAGAGTCAGTTAGATAAGGCATTGAAAATATTCTTGAAAAATTTAGAAATAAGTTTTGCCTCTGAGGTATATGAATGAGTTGTGTTACTTTGTGACTTTTCATGTGTGACTCATAGGAAAGTTGTAAAATTGTACATTAACTTTGAAGGAAAGTGAAGATCAGCCTTTTAATATTCAAAAATTTTAAAGCCAAATTATCCTTATTGTCATCTACATATACTAAGTATGACAAAACTTACTCCTTATAATAAAAAGAAATATCATTGCAAGATAGTGTTATTAAGTATGAAAGCATGTGAAGTGAGAGCTCCCCCAGATAGTATGTATTGTTTCATTATGGATCTCAAGAGGATACTCAAGGACCTTTCCTCATGCATTTACTTCCCTTTTAACATGCTGTGTGCAAAGTGTCATATTCAGAGATACGACACAGTCAGAGAGGTCTGGTCTGCCTCTGTTCTGTTCCTCCTTGTGATATTGGAAGTTGCTTTCAAAGGGCAGCTTACGAAGACAAAGCAAACTATTTCCAAAAGGAATAGAAAATGGAATACAGGGGTCCAGAACCCTGAGCATCTTTCTGAAAGGGCTAGAGGGAGTGAGAATAGCATAGCCCCTTACCACCTCAAACCAGAAAGCAGATAAAAAGACCACACAGCCCAGTGCCACGGTTTCTCTAGAGCCACACCATTAGCAATAGATTTGTTTATCTGTTGTTGACTCACAGACTTTACTCACAGTTGTAGTACCAACACTGGGGTTTACTAGGGAAACAGGTTGGAGAGTGGGAAAGGCAAAGAATATCTCACAATACAAGTCCAGGTTTAGTTCAGCAGTCCCAAGCCAGATTAACAGCAAACCACAATTCCTTAATGAGTAAAAGTCCTGGATTCGAGTCAGCAGTCAAATCAAAATCATCCAGCAAGGTTTACATCAGAGCAGTTATGAGTCAAGTTCTCCCCCAAGTCTTGCAAGAACAGCAAAATTTTTTAACTCTGGCTTTTTATCTCAGGGCTCCTCTGGTTACATTTTGTCACAATTTCTTGGCTATGCCACAGTTTCTACATCACCATCACCAGTTTCATTCTCATCATTTTCCTGATTTAGTCTCCCTCAAGTCTTGCTCCTTACTGTGAGAAGCATTCTATCTCTCTCCTTCTTATCCTAGTCCACAGCTGTTGATGATTTGCAACATGTGCCTGCAGTTAAGGTAGCTGAAGACTAGAGGGCTCTATCATAACAGCTAGAAAAACCAATTTGTTCATTAATACCACATTATTATAACAGAATATGTAGAAATCTAGAGGGAAGAACTTGCTCAGAATTCCTCAAGATAAAAAAAAAAAATAAGCCATTCAAGCCTTCAAATGCAATAGAGGGAACTCGCATAGCCTAGGGGTATGAAGCTATGCTGCAATCCCAAAGGCACTGGGTTCAAATCCACCAGCTGCCCCAAGGGAGGAGGATGCAATATGCCTTTCCCTGGGATAACTGCCTCTGAAAACCTGCTGGAGGGTCAATTATGGTTCTGTTCTGAGTCAATGGCACACAACAACATAAGTAAAATATTCATTGGACCAGGAAGCATGAGAAGAAGTTCAAGAGAGACTAGCAAAGGCACAGACAGAGCAGCTGCTGCCTGCATTCTCTATTGCCCTCAGGCCCTCTGCCACCCTCCATCTCCTGGGGTCCCTTTCTCCCTTCTCTACCTCCACCCCCTAAATCACATTGCCCCAGCTACTGTGTAAATCCATCTCATCCAGGGTCTTCCGCTTCTGTGCTATCCCTCCACCCTTCCAAGCATGATGTCCTTCTCCAGGAACTGACTGGTCCTTCCTCGACACACACCCAAAGTATGTGAGATGCAGCTTCAAAATCCTAGCCTCCAAGGAAAAGGAAACTTGGTTTCAACCTCTCCAAGACAGACCATTAACATCAGATTCATTATAAACTATATACTCTAAAATGTTTGGTAATTATATTCTTAGACTTCATTATTAAAAATAAAACACAAATTTTAAATTTTTGAATTTAAGTCCCATTTGGTTTAGAATAAAGTTGATATAATTTGCAAAGAGATTTAAAGATTACGTTTTAGTGTAAAATCTTCATTTTGACCACATTTATATCTCTTAGAAACTCATTATTCTTTCTTCCAAAAGTTAGCAAATATACCTGCTTTTCCCTTTCTCTAATTCCAAGGTAAAATTTAATTTAATATTATAGAATATATTGTACTCTAACAGGTTTTTAGGCCAAAAAAGTAATATTATCGAAGATCTCTGGCAATTTGATTATTTCAAGACAAATTAAATGTTTTTATACTAATCGTTTTCAATGCACTCCATTAAAACACAGAAAATTGAAATTAAAGTTGATGTCTAATGCCACTTGAAAATGCACAAAAGAAAAAAAAATTTAAAAAAATTTAAAAAATGCACAAAAGCTCCAATCAACATGACGTTATTAAATATATTACCTACAAGGCTGTTATAATGTAATAATCCAGGATATTCAACCCTTAATTTAATGAATATGAAAAGATAAGTCACTTTTCACATTATACTCACATTCATTTATCTGTATTGAACATGAGAAACTGTTCCTGTTTCATGTTTCTCAAATCAATAAAGTTAATAATAGAGACATTTATTTCTTAGTATCTGTATTCCATTAAAATTTCTGCTTTTAGCACTTATCTAATTGAAATGGTAGTGTCACATTAATTAGTGATTATATCATTATTTAATGTTGTCTCCACACATCAAAAACTATCCATGATATAACTATGGATTTTTTTTTTCATATCTGAAATACAAAAGAAATCAAAGTATGCTTCAGATGAGCAGGGAAACCTAAGTTTGGTTTATGTTATAAATGATATTCCTTATTTTCTCAGTTAAAGTTAAAAAATGTTTTACATAATTTAATAACATGGTAAGATATTTCTTAAGGAAATAAAATGAATTTAGTATGAAAAAGCAGGGCCATACATCTCAATTAGTTGAATAAGATGTAGCGGCCTGCATTGGTAAAGATGACAGCATTATAACCTAAGTTAAATAAAGTAATAAAATATGTATAATAATTTAACATATTAATCTAGTTCCGATAAATTAAACCATATATTACTTAATCTTATATAATACTTTCTTTCTGGCTTCCTTCACTTAGCATATTCAACTATTGTTTTATAACAACAACAACAACAATAATAATAAGCAAAATTGACTAGAAGTCAATTCTGACATACTTACCCTCTACTAAATTTCTAAGAGCATAAATTTTTACAGAAGGAGACTTCATCCTTTGAGCACCTAGTAGAGTCAAACAATTGACCTTTTGGTTACCACTACACCACCAAACTTCTTTAAAATTAGTCCAATGCTAGATAAACTATTTCATTAATTGAAAATTTAAAACAATCTCTCATATTTTTATAAACAAAGGGTAATGTTAATGCTTAAATTGACAAAGATAGCATGAAAAAAAATTACAGATCAACTGCACTTTTGAAAATAAAACAAAATACTAAGTAAAATAATAGTGAACTCAGTCCTATACCATGACAATGGACTAGTCCTAAAAGACACAAGCTGAAGTGACCTATTGGGTCAGAAATTGTGCTCACAACCCAAAGGGGAACAGCTGGTGTCCATCAGCTGCTCCTCAGAAGAAAGATAGGCAATCTTCACTTATGTAATTTAGAGTCTCTAAAGAGTCACTAGAGGTCAGCTATGAGTTGGTTTTGACTCAACCGCAATTCACTTGAGGAAAAGATGTAAAATTAGACTTCAAAATAGAAAGAAATATCTTGTTCTATATAAAAAGAATTTCCATGATAAAAATAACAGATACTCCTAATTTATAAATGTAATGGAAAAACAATGATTTTCATGAAACCAAACATGTTGACTCATAGATTCTTACTTAGTCTATGAGTTATAATTCACTACTATTTCTTATATTTTTGAAGTTGAAATTATCAGTAGAAACCCCTTTAACTGGCACTTCTATCTTACATACATATATACATATTACATATAATATATTACATATTATATTATTACATACTACATATACTAGTGTGTCTCCATTTTTAACATAGCAAGATATTCCTGAAGTAGACCCGGAATCACATTTCTCTAAGAATCTCTAAAAACTTTTCACGAATAATGGTTTTCAGAAACCAAGCATTGTGCACTTTAGACCCTGTCAACAGACTGAAACCTGTTGCTGAGTGTATTCCTACCCATAGCAACCTTACAAGTCAGAGGAGAACTGCCCTGTGGGGTTTCTAAGGCTGGAGTCTGCATGGAACAGTGGTTAATTGTTTAGTTGCTAATCACCACACTTCTTTAAAATTAGGTCAATGCTACGTAAACTATTTGAATACATGGATACACTCTGGGAGAAAGATGTAGCGGCCTGCATTGGTAAAGATGACAGCATTATAACCTAAGTTAAGTAAATTAATAAAATATGTATAATAATTTAACATATTAATCCAGTTCCAATAAATTAAACCATATATTACTTAATCTTATATAATGTTTTCTTTCCGGCTTCCTTCACTTAGCATATTCAACTATAGTTTTATATTAATTTTCATTGCTAAATAGTACTTATTTAAGTAAAAAATCTGCTACATATGTACATATTGTGATCTACTTAATGGTTGGTGGTAATTTCAGTTGTTTTCAGGTTTAGTTTAATACTTTTAACACTGTAAAAATTCACATAAAAGTGGGAGTTTTAGATATATTTTTGTATTATTTTCAATAAATGCCTAGGTATAGAATTTCATGACAATATAGTAGGTAAATACTTAATGTCATATTGTTTTCTCAAATGGTTATACATGACAACTATCTGTTTAAACAAAATTTACTTATATTACAACTCAAGGATTCTTATAATTTTATTCCTAATGGCAAAAATATCTGAAGAGTTGAGGGAAGAAAAAAGATAAGAATGTAACTGATTATAAGAGACAAAAAAGTATAAAACTTTGAGAATTCACCATGACCTTAAATTCTAGGTATATTATATATGTCAATGGAAAATGAGTCATTGCATATAGTAGTAAATACACACCGATACATACACACACACACACACAAAAATACAGTAAGTTCCTCAAATTTCATTCCTTTAAAAAGAAGGTATTAATTCTATTGTTTTACAAAGTCTTCAAGAAGAAAAAAAAATGTCATTTATCTTTAAATCTCTTGGGTTGTCCCAATGATTTGACCTTACAATGAAACAAAACAAAGAAAAAAAAACAACAAAAACCACCCTGCTATCAACTAAATTTAAATTCATGATTCATGATGACCTTTTGTGACAGAATAGAAATGTCCTTTGGTTTGTTTGTTTTTTAAATTGTATTTTATCAATTTCAAAGAACATTTACAGAGATTTTGGATTTAAATTCATTCATTGCTGCACTTTATTTCTTTACCCCCCCTTCCCCCAGTTCGCTCCTTTCTTTTAAAATCAAAAGATAAACTTCTTCATTGGTATACAATCTGCTCCCCTCCCCGCCCCCTCCCCCGCCTCCAATGCACTCCACTATGCAACCTTAATTGTGGATTCCTGTAATAATCATAATATGCTATCATATGTCACTTTTAAACTGTTCTCTCCCTCATCTGTTTCTATTCAGTATAATTGAATAATCTATCCAGTAATTCTCAGTTTTACCCCAACCCT
>NW_006399872.1:775406-777114 GCF_000299155.1 Elephantulus edwardii
TTTAAAATCATGGGAAGGGTGCATCAAGATTGTATTCTTTTATAATATCTAGTCAATCTATATCCTGAGAATTGGCAACTGAAACACAAAAGTTGGAAACAGGAAAGAAAGATCTGGACCACACAGATTTGGTGACAGAAATGAGGCTGGAGATAGAATGATAGAATTCTGCACATTCAAAGATTTATTGTTTGCAAATATCATTTATAAGAAAAATAAACACAGGCTATACAAATGGATTTCACCTGATGGTATATATAGGGATCAAATCAATTACATTAGTGAAAAGACTCGCTGAAGATGCTCAATATCAGCTGTGAAACTCAGGCCAGATGCTGGTACTACTCATATGCAAGTTCAAGTTGAAGTTGAAGAAAATGAAATCAATCCCACAGGAACCAAAATTTGACCTTAAGTCTATCCCATTCAAATCTCAAAACCATTTCAGGAACAGGTTTGAGGCCTTGAGCACCAATGTGTGTAGACCAAATGTGCTGTGAGAGGGTATCAAGAATATAGTCCATGAAGAATGCAAAAGATCATTACAAAGGCTGAAGAGGAAGAAGATTCCAAGATGAATTTCAGATGAGACTCAATATTGCATTAGAGCACTGAAAACACAAAGCTAAAGGGAGAAATTAAGAAATTAAAGAACTGAACAGAAAATGTCAAAGGGCAGCTTGGGATGAAAAAGCAAGATAATATAATGAACTGTACAAAGAGCTGGAGTCAGAAAATCAAAAGGGCCGAACTCGCTCAGAGTTTCCTAAGCAGAAGAAGTTGAAAAACAAATTTAAGCCATGAGTGGAAATTCTTAAGTGTGCTTTGAGTTAGAGTGTTAAATGGTCCAAGAAGCTTTAAAAGAAGATGGAAGGATTACACAGAGTCACTGTATCAGAAAGAACTGGCAGACACAGAAGAATCTCATGAAATAAAATTATGAGCAAGAGCCTGTGGTGATGAATGAGGAAGTTCAAGTTGCTCTGACAAATTTGCAAAAAGCAAGGTTTCAGGAGCTGATGGCATACCAATAGACATATTTCAACAAACAGATGCAGCCCTGGATGTGCTCACTAAGTTGTGCCAAGAAATCTGGAGGGCAGTCAGCTGACCAACTGACGGGAAAAGATCAATATTTGTTCCCATTCCAAAGAAAGGTGACCCGACAGAGTGCAGAAATTACTGAACAATGTCATTAATAACACAGAACAAGCAAGATTCTGCTAAAAATTATTCAAAAACGACTGGAGCAACACATCAACAGAGAACTGCCAGACGTGCAGGCTGGAATTAGAAGAGGTCGTGGTACTAGGGAAATTATAGCTAATGTTAGATGTATCTTGGCAGAAAGCAGAGAGTACCAGAGGAATATCTATCTCTGCTCCATTGACTATGCGAAGGCTTTTGACTGTGTGGGTCACAACAAGCTGTGGCTGACTCTGAGAAGAATGGGAATCCTAGAACATTTGATTGTACTTATGCAAAACCTATACTTGGACCAAGAGGCAGTCATCAGAACAGAGCAAGGAGACACCGCATGGTTCACAATTGGGAAGGGTGTCTGCCAGGAATTTTTCTATCTCCATACTGTTTTCTATCTCCATACTGTTTCAATCTGTATGTAGAACAGATCATCCGGAATGGTGGGCTGTACGAAGAGGAATGTGGCATCAGGATTGGTGGAAGATTCAGCAACAACTTGTGTTAT
>NW_006399872.1:777784-778851 GCF_000299155.1 Elephantulus edwardii
AGTGAGATTGGCACAGGATAGAGCAGAGTTTAGGGCAAGTGACTTGATGGCACATAATAGCAACAACAACAAAACACCAATAATAATGTGGCATCAGGTTTGTAACAACTTTACTTGCTGAAAGTGAAGAGGACTTGAAGCACTTACTGAACATGATAAAAGACTACAACCCTCAGTATGTATTACACTTCGGCCTCAAAGAAAAAAATTATGCTCAACACTAAACCAATAAAAAGTAACATGATATATGACAAAGAGGTTGACAACTGTATCCACAATCAATATTGTTGGAAGATGCAGTCAAGAAATCAAATTATGAGTTAAGCAGGGAAAATTAATGGTGTTGCTGGCAAATAGGTGCTTTGTTGTTAGGTATCATTGAGGAAAGTATGACTTATAAAGACTCAACGGACAACGGATCTAAAACTTTTCCTACCCTGTACCATCCTCACAACCTCTAACACATTCAAGATCATTGCTGCAGTCACTTTGTCAGCCTAATTGGTTGACAGTCTTCCTCTCTTTGTGGTTCTTCCAGCGTATAGACATGAAGCCCCTCTTCAAGGAATAACCTCTTTGTAACATGCCCAAAATATGTAAAATGAAGCTTCATTAGCTTTGCCTCCAAGGACCTCTGTGGCTAACTCTTCTCCAGGACATAGCTGTTTGTTCTTTTGGCAATCCATAGGATACTCAGCAGTTTTCTCTAAAACTAGAGTTCAAAGGTGTAAATTCTTTGTCTGTCATCCTTATTCACTGTCAAAATATCAAATAAATAGCCAATAAATGACATAAAATGCTATGCCCAGAGTTAATTAGACCTCAAACTGACACCACTGAATAATTTGGAGAGGTGACTGACTACAGACTTTCCAAATTCAATCCGTCTCCTGATATCCTGATTGCTGGTAACAAGGGTGTTGATTGTGGAATTAAGTAAGATGAAATAGTTGATAGCTTCAATCTTATTTCCATCTATTATGATGTTCCAAACTGGTCCAGTGGTAAGAAATTTTGTTTCCTTGATAGTGAGATACAATCCATTTTGAAGGTTGTGTTTTTTGATC
>NW_006399872.1:779714-784072 GCF_000299155.1 Elephantulus edwardii
TGTGATCTTGAAAGTTGTACCACTGCTGTTTCAAATGCCATGTGGTTATCCATGGTGGACAGAGATTTTAGTAAAGCTCCCAGTTTAAGACAAACTAGGAGGCAGGATTGGCCATCTACTTCTTAAATTACAGGTCTCTGAAAACTCTATGAACATGGTAACTGCCGCATGGGCTCTGGTGTGTTAGGAGGTGTGAGGATGGGACAGGGTTCAGACCCTTTGTTCATGGAGTTCCTTTGAGTCTGGCTTGACTCCACATCACCTAACAACAACAACAACAGTGTCCCCTTACTTTATTCACATCATAGCCTCTTGGTCTAGGTATGGGTTTTGCATGAACACAACTTAAAGGTTTTCTGGGATTCTCATTCTTCTCCGTGTTAGTGGTAATTTGTTATGATGCACACAGTCAAATGTCTCTGCATAGTGAATAAAGCACAGACTATCATCTGGTATTTTTTGCTTTCAGCCAGGATCCATCTGACATCAGCAATAATGTCCCTGTTGCCATGGTCTCTTCTAAATCCGGCTTGAGCTACTGACAGTTATCTGTATTGTCCTATCAATATTTAATTATATTTAGCAGTATTTTGTTTGCATGTGATATTAATTTCCACACTTACTGGAATTTAATAAAATTGTTCAATAATTTACAAATTTTGCTGGATCACTTTTCTTAGGAATGTGAACAAAAGTGAGTTTCTTCCCATTATTCAGGAAGGTAGGTAACTAAGTGTCCTCCAAATTTCCTGGCATAGACTTGTGAGCATATCCGAGGCTGCATCTGTCATTTGACCATGCCAATTGCTATCACATCAATTCTTGAGGGGCTTATTTTTGCCAATGTCTTCAGTATAGCTTGAACTTCTTCCTTTGTTACCATTGCATCTTCATCATATGGAATTTCCTGATTTCAGTGTTGGCTACTTCTTTTTAGTATAGTGACTGTATTTATTCCACCTTTTTTTGATGTTTCTTGGATCATACACTATTTTGATAACAGTACAAATAAATATTTCAATCTAAGGCTTAGAATAATTTTATAATTCTTTCAACTTGAGAAATGCTAAGCAAGTTCTTCCCTTTTTAGTCTCGAATTCTAGGCCTTTGCACAATTATAGTAGTTTGCCTTATCTTAATGAGCTGGCTTTTGAAATCTGTTCATCTCATTTATTTCAACATCTCTTCCCTTTGCTTTGGCTTCTTGATTCTCTAGTGCAATATTCAAAGTCTCTTCTGATATCCATTTTGTTTCTTTCTTTCTACTCTGTCTTTTGAGTGACCTTTTGCTCTCTTCATTAATGATATCTTTAATGTCATCCCACAATTCATCTGGTAGCTTAGAGTTAAAGAATTGTGCTGCCAATGCAATGACATATAGTTCAAATCCATTAGCTGCTCTATGGGAAATGGATGGGCAATCTCCTCGTGTGCAGTTAATAACCTCTGTAAACTTGCTAGAATTTCATCTATGAGTTGGTTCTGAACTGAGGTTGCACAACAAAAACAAACAGAAGACAAATATGTTGATAAGCATCTCTTTCAAAAAGTAAAGAGCAAGAATACAAAGGCGTACCTTCTGCAAACCATGAGATTTTTCAGTTGCTTCATATGCTTGTGAGAATAATGAAGCCTAAACAGTCCATATCTTTGAAGTATGTTATGTAGTAGAATACTGACTATACCTTTAATTGCCAAGAGAACAAACAAATGTGTTTTGGAAGAAGTTTAGCCAGTGTTCTCCTCAGAAGAAAGGACAGAATTATTTCAAGGAAATCAGAATTGAGACACAAAAAGAGAAATATACCACTGTGTTCACAGCAGCTTTCCTCACAAAAGCAAGAAAATGGAAACAATCTCAATGCCCATCAACAAACAAACGGATGGAGAAATTATGGTACATTCAAACAACGGAAATTATGCAACATTAAAAAGAAGGTAAGATTTTGTTTCTTAATACTAGTTTGTTGTTATTATTGTTAAGTGTCATTGAGTCGTAGATGACTCATAGAGAACCTACGAATGAAAGACCTGAACACGCATATAATTTACATTGTTTTTCCACATTCATAGAGTTTCCAGAGGTAAGCCATTTCAGAAGTGGATGCCATTCCTGCTTCCAAGTTTGTTTTAATTGGGAAACTCCACCAAACACTGTCCACCGTGGGTAACCATTATCGCATTTGACACATCAGTGCCACAGTGTTTAGCATCACAGCAACCACAAGTTACCTCTGTATGGCAAGTGGACAGACCAATGCTATGCCACATAGAAGAATGTTTGACCAAAACCAAAACTGGGCCTGAGGGCCACAGACTTAAGTCACCCACCTTTGGCTTGGTAGCATAACTTTCTATTCACTATGACAACAGAGCTCTCTCTATGTTGTCAACATAGCCCAAGGAGTGGCGAGTCCTTATAGAGGGACATCATGCTTGCAAGGGTGTAGGGACAGCACAAAAGAGGAAAACTTCTGATGAGATGGATTGATCGAGTGACTGGGGTAAGGAGGATAGGTGTGTTAGAGAAAATAAGGTTGGAACAGGATAGAAGACGTTTCAGGGCTGTTGAACATAGGGTTACTACGAGTCACAAACCGCACATGACAACAAGAACAACCAGAATAAAAATAAAGATACAAAAAGGGTGAGATTTAGGCATGATGTTAAGAGGGGCTATTTAAGGTACATCACATTTGAAAAAAATGTAAAGGTTCTGTGAAGGAGTAATATATATTCAATAATATGGGTTGATACAGTGACTGCAACAATGAAATCCTGAGGGTACATGGTTCAAATCCACCAGTTGCTCTTCAGGAAAAGGACAAGCAATCTCCTCCCATGCTATTAGCTTCCTCTAAAAAGCCCACCAGAAGGTTAGCTATGGATCAGTTCCAACTCTAAGGTACACAACAACAGAGATTGTGGGAATGGTCTAGCATTAAACAGAATTTCATTCTGTTGTACTATGGTCTCTGAATTGGTGTCAACAACACATAGCAGCTGTTTATAAGAAATTTGGGATGAAATATATAAATGAGCTTCTTGCCATTTCTCTGAATCTTCAGATCAATATTCCTTTGTCTTTCATTTGATAGCAATGTAAATTGCATCAAACCATTATTAATTAAAGTATCTGAGATGTAGTATATCAGAAAGACAATGGCAACTGAAAAAAACAGAAACAAAAGACAATTTGATAAACAACTTTCTATTGAAGATAAAGAAAGAAATTACATTAAAAAGAGGGTGAAAAGTTAACTTCATTAAATGTTTAACTGGTACACAGTTCATCTAGTTCACTGGCAAGTCATCAAAATAATTATGACTCTGTGACTGCAATCTAATCTCAGGAGAATGCTAAAAAGTCTGTCATCCAATTAACATATTGGTAGGGTTTGCCTAATTAAATCAGTTGAATATCAGTAGGAAAGAATTCTCCCTAAGTGTGCACTATGAGACTCATATGAAAAAAATTGGTATAATCAGGTATTTAGAATGAACATTTAAAAACTGTTGACAAATGTTTAATATTTAGCTCTTTATTTTGTAAATAGCAAGTGAAAAGTCACAAAAAGGTCTTAAACCCTAGTGAACTGCTCATATGTGCAGATCAAATTTTACAAGCCTACTCTTTTAATAGTATGTCTTTTATAATTAAGCAAAGGTGTCTTAAAAGCATATTTCTAGAATTGGATATGGGACTATAAAAATGGTTAAATTAATTTTCTAAATATAAACTCCATATTACAAGGTAATTAGAAAATCCTAAGAGATATTTATCATTAAATTACATGCTGCTTTCTTCATTTTCTGGTGTTTAGGGAACTGCTATTCTTTTCTTGAAGATCATTTCCACACCAACCAGACCTTACATTAAAAAGCTAAGATTATTTTGCTGAATATAAGTTTTAAAATTTCTTTTTAAAAACCAGTTTTCAAAACTTTTTAGGGAGTCTGAAAATTAATACAGTGCACAAAATTTCATTTTTCTTTATTATTACCACTGAAATGAAGAGTAGAGATGGTGAAGAAAGAGATCAGATCAGAAGATTTCTAAAAGGAAACCCAAGAAGACAAAGCAAAGCATTAAAATAAAATGTGCAAAAACCATGAGTTAAAAAATTAAAAGGGAAGAATATGAGTGGCATCTCTCAAGCTGGAAGAATTGTAGAAACAAAATTCCATTCTTGTGTTAAAAACTGAAAGATTTCCATGTGTAACTAACTGAATGGCACAGGGAAACAATCAAAATCTTAAGGAATATACCTAGTCATGGCATCAAAAAGAACTGGTAAACACTGAACCATTTGAGGAAGCAGCATATGACCTAGATAATGATACTGAATAAGAAATCC
>NW_006399872.1:785476-799963 GCF_000299155.1 Elephantulus edwardii
ATTATTCTGTAGTTTCCACACTCAGTTGGGTCACCTTTCTTTGGAATGGGAACAAATATAGATCTCTTCCAGTCAGTTGGCCAAGTGGTTGTTCTCCAGGTTTCTTGGCACAACTTGGTGAGCACATCCAGGGCAACATCTGTTAGCTGAAATATTTCAATTGGTATACCATCTATTCCTGTGTCCTTATTTTTTGCTATTTCCTTCAAAGCAGCTTGAACTTCTTCCTTCATCACCATATGCTCTTGCTCATACATTATTTCATTAAATTCTTCTGTATCTGCCAATCTTTTTGATACAGGTGTTTAAAATACTGGCCCTGAAAGTGCTCATTTATCATGTCAAAAAATTTGGAAAATAAATATCTGGCCAATCAACCAGAAGAGATCCCTATTTGTTTCCCTTTTTTAAAAAAATGGTGATCAATTTTATAAAACATAATGTCAATGAAGAGTAGTGTGAACACACAATGCACACAAACTTTCCAACAAACCAATTTAAAAAAAAAAAAGGGAAACTGATCCAATAAAATGTGAGTATTATTGAACAATACCACTGATTGGAAGACAGCTGGCTGACAGGCTGATGGTTGTCTCAATAATGGTTTCATCTGGATGGCTGTCAGGCAAGGGAAATTTCTGGGGGCCTTTTTAAAAAAAATAATTTTAATGAACATTTACAGAGAATTGGATTTCCATTCATTCATTACTGCACTTCTCTACCCGCCTAGCCCTCTCCTCCCACCCTGCAGTTCCCTCCTCTCTTTCAAAAGTAAAAGAAAGACTCCCTCCCTGGTACACAATCCCGCCGCACCCCTCCCACCTCCCCAAGTACATTCCACTATGCAACCTTAATTGTGGACTCTGAGAGCCTTTTTGTTGTGTGTTACGGTTCCTGACCCCCCTCAAAAGCGGATGGCCCTTGAACATTAGAGGGCTAAGGGCCACTCTTTAAAAGATACAGCAATCATTTGTCTATTTGCTGTACTAAGCACTTGGAGTTGCTGTGATGCTGAACACTATCCCATGTTGTTGTTGTTATTAAGTTCCGGGGAGTCATAAGCAATTCATAGTGACCCTATGAATTGCATGACTTTCATCCTTTTTCCAGGTTCATAGGGTTTCCAGAGACAAGCTTTTTACAGAAGAGGATGCCACTCCTGCTTCATAGTCATGTCAAATACCATAATGGGTATCTATTATGTACAATGTTTGGATGAGCTTCCAGATTGATTCATATTGGGAAGCAGGAGTGGCATCCACCTCCTAAACTAGATGCCTCTGGAAACTCTACAAATTCTCTTATAAATGTACAGAAAAGATATTAATCATAAAAAAAGTTCAGGTCTTTTGCGCAAAGTTTACACTGGGTCATATTCGACTCGACAACACTTAACCACTGCTAAATGAGACTAGTGCTGTTATATCTGGAGGAACATTCTTTGACTTTGCACATCACTCTTTGTCAATGTGCTATATGAGGTAACCTGGGTTTGCTATGATGCTGAACCTTGTGCCATGAGGATATCAAATACCAGAATGATTTCCCATTGTGGACAGTGTTTGGTAGAACTCCTAGTTGTAAAACAGGTTAGGAAGCAAGAGTGGCATCCACTTCCTAAACCACATGCCTCTGGAAACTCTATGAACGTAGAGAAACAAAGATAGCTGTGGAAAGGCATTAAGTCTTTTGTTCATAGAGTCACTATAAGTCAACCTTAAGTCGACAGCAATCAAGAACCACCATAAAGATCACGCATAAGTAAAATCTTGCTGTCAATTATTAAGAAAATGGCTGTAACAGTACATGCACAGGGAATTGTCAAAGATTCAAGTTAGATTCACAAGGAGATATGGAGCAAGGGATATCATTATTTATATCAGATGGTTTGTGACTACATGCAGAGAATATCAGATGTTTCCTTGCATTTTATTAACTGTATATATGCATTTGAGTATGTGTTGTTGTTGTTATGTGCTGTGGAGTTGCTTGCGACTCATAGCGAACGGTTGTAAAACAGCCCTAAACTCTGCTCTGTTCTGTGCCAATCGCGCTGTATCCAGCAGACCCATCCTGATTATCCCAGTCACTGAATCAATCCACCTCATAGAGGGTCTTCCCCTCCTGCTCTGTCCCTCCACCCTACCAAACATGATGTCCCTCTCCAAGAACCAGTCTCTCCTTACAACATGACCAAAGTGTGTTAGACGAAGCTTCAGAATCCTTGCCTCCGGGGAGCTGCCCGGTTTAACCCTTTCCAGGATGAATCTGTTTGTTTTCCTAGCAGTCCATGGGACCCTCAATACTCTTCTCCAGCACCACAGCTCAAAGGCATCAATTCTCTTTCTATCCCATTAGTCATTGTCCAACTCTCTGATGTATAACAAGTGATAGCAAAGACCATGGCCTGTACCAGATGCACCTTATTTTCCAGAGAGACACCATTGCTCTTCAGTACTTCGGAGAGGTCCCTAACAGCAGACTTCCCCATCGCAATAATTCTTTTAATTTCCTGGATACTGGTGCTGAGAGAGTTGACTGTGGAGCCAAGCAAACTTAAAGCTGAGAACAATCTCAATCTCTTCACCATCCATCCTGATGCTGCCAATTGGTCCAGTGGTGATGATCTTTGTCTTCTTGACACTGAGCTTCAATCCATATTGGAAGCTGCAGTCCTTGACCCTCTGCAGCAAGCACTTCAGGTCCTCTTCAGTTTCAGCAAGCAGGGTTGTATCATCTGCATAATACAGATTGCTCATAGATCTTCCACCAATCTTGACCCCACATTTCTCCTCATAGAGCCCAGCCTCCCGGATAATCTGTTCTACATACAGATTGAAAAGGCATGGAGACATGACACATCCTATGTATATGAAAAGAAATTCTGTATAGTATGAGAAGAAAGGAAATTTTAAAACATATAATTGGGCTCATGAGAAATCCATTCATGCAGTAAAAACTGAACAAGAGGATATTAAATTATATAAATTCATGAAAGCTGTATATCAGGTTGTAACTTTTCACAATACCTTTGATGGTGTAGGTTGTAGCAATTTGCACTGCCTACCCAAAGGTGAAACGTCTTTAGCGGTTTGAATCCACCAGTGGCTTTGCAGGACAAAGATAGGTAATCTCCTTTTATGTGGTTTACAACCTCTCAAATGTCCACCTGAACTATACATAATAAGCAGGTAATAAGAGAGAGCCTGAGTTTCTTAGAGTTCCAGAACATTTCTGATTAGATGCTGTAAGTGAATGTAAAGGCTGCAATAACTCAGGAAAAGAAATGCAGCACGATGTAATATTTGCCCTCTCTGGGATCCAATTTGCTTCCATGTGAATTGAAATCACTCCAAAGCACTAGTTCTCAACAGGGGTGGTATTACTCCCTAAAACACATTTTGAAAATCTGTGAAGGCACATTTCTCATTTTTTTATAGTTATGCTTGAGTTTTTGTACATAGAAATAGTGTTTACAATACATTTTTCTTTTGTTCCTCCTTTGTATTGCAGGGCATTTTCTTTTCATGAAGAAAATTACTGGGTGGATGAAGTATAAAAGAATATGAAACATTCAATGGGGACTTGAAAAAATGGGGTAATAATAGGCATGGATCAATATTTATTAATTATATAAAATGCAATGTAGATGAATGATTATACAAAGCACAATGCACATGAATGAAACAATCACAATGTATATAAATTATGATATACAAACTAATAAAAATATGAGAAGCAAAAAAACCCAAAAGCCTACCTGAGAGCTATGATTCAGTTCCAACTTGATGATGACGATTTTTACCTTTTTTTTTTTCAGTTTCCTTTTTAGAATTAATTTTATGCAATAATTTCAAATTTATACATATTTCTATGATGTTGTTGTTGTGTACTTTAGAGTTGGAACCAATCCGTAGCTACCCAGCAGGAGGTTCTTAGAGGCAGTAAGTGCACCAGAGGATATTAGTATTTAAAAATAGTATTTAAATTTAAAAGCATAGTGAGTGCACAATATGATCAATGAGATAAATGATGGTACAAATTCATAAGGCAGTCATTACTGACACAACATTCTTATCCAGACATGATGATGAGTAAAAGACACACATCATAAAACTCCATGTATGGTTGGTTCCCGTTCTAGTAACCCTGATAGCTGTGCCAAAAAAGTAGGAATGTAGACAACTACACACACACACACACACAGAGGGTGGCAGGGAAAGAGTAGTAAGCAGTTGGAGTTAGACTTATCAATCATCAACAATCTGTTTGCAGATGACACAACTCTATTTGCTGATACTGAGGAGGACCTGAAGCGCTTGCCACAGAAGGTCAAGGAACTGCACCCTTCAATATGAATTGAAGCTCCACATCAAGAAAACAAAGATTCTCACCACTGATCTGATTGGCAGCGTCATAATAGATGGTAAAGAGAATGAGACTATTAATAGCTTCATTTTTCTTGGCTCCACAATAAACACTCTTGGGACCAGCAGCCAGGAAATTAAGAGACTACTTGCATTGGGAAAGTGGCAGTCAGAGACCTCTCCAAAGTACTGAAGAGTAATGATGTCAGTCTGAAGACTAAGGTTCACCAGATCCAGGCCATAAACATTGCAATTACTTGCTATGCATTGGAAAGCTGGACAATAACTAGGGATGACAGAAGAAGAATTGATGCCTTTGATCTATGTGTGGTGCTGGAAAATAGTATTGAATATATCATGGACTGCTAGGAGAATAAACAAGTTCATCCTAGAGAGGGTGAGCCCAGGTTGCTCCTTAGAGGCAAGGATTCTGAAGCTTCATCTTACGTATTTGGACATGTTGCAAGGAAGAACCAGTCCTTGGAAAGGGACATCACGCTTGGGGGGTGGAGGGACAGTGCAAAGAGGAAGCCTCTCAATAAGATGGACTGATTCAGTAACTCTAGTTATGGGGATAGGTGTATCGAAGACAGTAAGATTGGCATATGATAGAACATGTTTTGCGGCTGTTGTAAATAGGTTCGCTATGAGTTGCAGGTGACTCTATGGCACATAACAACAACAGTAAACAAATAGTGCTTTAATAAATGGAGGATGTAACAGAAAAACCCTTTGATTTCCATTGTATTTTATATGTATCATTGTGTATCACTCATTTTCTTCTCTCTCCAGAATGGACCACATGAATTTGATCAACAATGGTAGTGATCAGCAAAAGGTCCATAAAACACTATTTGATTGATTGCTACTGACGCTTGTTTTCTGTTAGATGAACAGAATAAAAACAGGGAAAGTTTTTTTAAGCCAGAAAGTGAGAGTAGCAATAAAAGAGCGCATTGGGAACAATTTTTTCCTACTTCCTATAAAACCAATTTAATTATTGACATTTATTCTGAAGTAATGTAGAATTTCAAGAAAATAACTTCTGTTCTTGTCTTCAGAGTTTGGTTGTAACTGCCGGCCTTGTGTCAGAGTCTAGCTGTTACCTATTTCCCTTAGTTAACTGTGTGCTGTTTGGTTAGTTTTAGCTCCTTTCAGAAGTGAAAGAGAAAGTACCTTGTAGAGTAGCAAGACACATATGTTATCATATCAAATGCAAAGTAAAAGAAATTATTGTTTGGAAACTTGAAGACTTTCTACCAGCTATTCCTAAGGAGAAAGATGGGCAATCTCCTCCCATGTGATTTACAGTCCCTGAAAACTTGCTGGACAGTCACCTGGCAGCTTGTTATGACATGGCAGAAGTGAGTTGGGTTGTTAGGCTGACTTTCCAAAGAAACAAAAGAGCTGATCTAAAGATTATTTTAGTAGCTAGCTCAGGCATGAGCAGATTAAGTAAACTGTGTGTGCAATTATTCAATACAGATTAGTAAATAAAAGTAAGCCTGTATTACCCTATTTATTGGGTAATGTAATACTGAGTTTAGGACTTATCCATTTCCAGGAAAACAAATGAGACAGGTTATCAGAAGCCTCATGACCCCAACTTCATACCACATATCTGTCTGAAACTTTTTCTCCATTACTAAAATGAGGATCAATAACCTCTGACCTTCCAACCAAAAAGATTCAATTTGTATGCTGAGGAAATGATGGAAGAAACTTACACTCTAAGAAGAATGGGGGAAGGGAGCTCTGGTGGCCAAGTGACAAGAAGCTGCACTGCAATCCTGAAGGCATGCATTTTGAATCCACTGAAGCAGGAAGGGCAATCTCCTTCTATGCCAGTCGGATTCAACTCAATGGTACACAACAAGGAAAAAAAAATTTTTTTTTAAAAAGGAAGAATGTGGCATCAGGATTGAGGAAGATTTATCAACAACCTACATTATGCATATGACACAGCCTTGTTTGCAGAAAGTGAAGAATATGTGAAGCATTTATGTAAAAAGAAAAAATCAAAGACTATAGCCTTCAATATGGACTACATCTCAACCAATAGGGAACATCATGATAAAAATAAAAAATATTGAAATGTTAAGGATTTCACTGTACTTGGATCAACATCCATGGTAGCAGCAGCCAAGAAATCAAGGCATATTGCGTTGCACAAATATCCTATCAAGGATCTCTTTGACATTAGGAAGAGATGTTATGATGACTAAGGTGCACCTGATCTATGCCATGGTATTTAACTTTGTTTTGGACAATGAATACAGAAGACCAAAGAAGGATTGATACCTTTGAATTATGGGGGTTGGGAAGAGTTTTGGATATACCTGAGGCTGCCAAGAAAGCAAAAACTCTGTTGGGAAGAAGTAAAATGAGTATGGCTCCAAAAGGGAAGGATGATGAAACTTCACCTCATATCATTTGGCCATATTATCCAGAGGGAGGGGCCTGGCCTTGGAAAAAGATGTCATGTGGAAAAAAGTAAAGGTTCAGAGGAAGAGAGAACAAGCCTCAATGAGAGATAATGATACAATAATTTTCTCAATGGGTTTAAGTACAGTGAGAGTATGAGGATGGCAAAAGATAGGGCAAAGCTCACAGGGTTGTCAATAGTCAACTAGAGAGCACCTAATGGTAATATTTTGTCATAAGGATTTATTTAATAAAAATATGTATAACTATGATTTTGATGGAAAAAAATTAAAATTAGAAACGGGGGAGACCAGAGAAAGTAAGATAAGGGGAGGAGAGGGAATCAAGCAAAACTCCCTGCCAAAGACTCAGTTCTGACTCAATGTGACCTTCCATCAGGTTTTCAAGGCTGTAAATCTTAATGGGAGAAGACTTTTCATCTTTTCCCACCACTGGAACTTCTTAATGTAGCTATTCTTTTTTCCATAGAGCAGGTAGTGAACTCAAACTGTGAAGACCTTTTGTTTAGCAGCCTGACATACTATACTATATACTACACAATCAGAGTTTCTTCTTCAAGAGAAAGATGCAAATAAGTAGAAGAATTAAATAAAATATGAGCTCCAATATTCTGGGTTTGAAAGAACCCAGAAAGGAAAGGAAGGTAAATTTCTCAAGCCTTCAAATCAGATATGAGGCCCTTGGGAGACACAATGTGAATGAAGGAAAGTGTGAAACACAATGTAAACAAATTTGTATGCAAACCAATATGAAATTTAAACACAAAATGGGTTTTTTCTTTAACACAACCCTCTATTTTTCCCAAGACTTTCCCTTATATTCTAATTCATAATTCACTTAACCTTTTGACCCTTCATTTCTCCATTGTAAAAGTTATATAGTTTTTAAAGTATTCTAAGGTCCCTTCCACATATAATGTGCTGATATTCTTTCAAATCTTTATTAATAAGCATTTGTAGAAGCATTGTCTATACTTTTGGATTAAATTCTTGAAATACACAACTAAACTCATAAATGGGCAAGGAAATGCTCCAGAGTTTCAGACAATCCTATAGTCATAAATAAAATGACTTAAGAGACTCTTTAGAACATGACATAAGGAAAATAATATTCTGGCTCATTTAGCATGAGGAAATGACATTCATGAATAAATTTTATGGTTAAGAGTAGCTTTATCAGAGACTATTTTGAGTAAAATAATTCCTCCTTCAGTATGTCTTATAATTCCACATCCAGAAAACTTCTTAGACTTCCATTTTTCTGATTTCAGTCATCACTATCTGACACAAAGATTACTGAAATATTCTCTCACAGCTAGGTGATGCCAACTCATAGCAATCCCGTACACAATTGCATGAAGGCTTGCCCAGTTCATTTGTTTTAAAGTCAAAACTACCTTTTAATATTTTGCTATGACATACAAAACTGGAAAAGAGCCACTCCCACACTAGGACTAATAAAAAGGCAGATGATGTGCATAATCGTACTTCTCCCTGAACCCTTCAAAGAATTGAGGTCACAGGGTAACTGATTAAGTCTGCAATACAGATTTCCTTATGAAGGCACGGGTCACAAACATGAGAGAGATGTGGGACTGATTATATAGGCTAATATGAAAAATTCAACGAAAATTTTTAATGGTTTGCTAAGTCAGCACGGGCTAGCACAAAAGTATAGGATGTCAGCAATCCACAGACACAGAGGAAATTAGCAGCTTTCTACAGGTTTTACACTATGGACAGTATCTTAACAAGATTTATAGGGGACAGAGAAAATTTCATTTCATAAATGTGGGAATTGCACCTATAGGAGTGGAAAATGACAATTCACTTGAACAGTCCACCCAGACACCCAGAAGATGGGTCTACTAAACATAAAGCTGGTTAGGACAATGTAAAAACACCTACATTCATGCCCCTCAATCTCACTAGCAAGAATTAAGTAATAAATAGCTTAAGCATAACCTAAAACTGAAGATGGAACAGCAATACTGAGGAAAACCTTTGGCAAACTACTTTGATCCTAAACATAAGGGATATAAAGGAGAATGAAGCTACAGATGGACTGAGAGAAATACTGGTAATAACAAAACACCAGGTCAACTCAGTGCTTGGCAAGATTGACAGACCTGTTAGAGGTACTACAGGAACTCTCTATTTCATTCTCTACTTCCTGAATTTGGTGTTTTTATGAGAAAAAGGGAGGTTTTGTTTGGAAGTTCTAGAGGGGAGCACAACTTGACTTCTTGACTAAAGGACAGTCCTCCTTCTGTGGGAGAAGGTCATCCTCTTCAACCGAGCATGCAGGTTCTGGAGGGACACGATTGGATCAGTGAGAGAGGAAGTGGACAATCTAGCCAGCCAGATCAGCCAAATCAACCCTGGCGATCAGTGGGTAAGAGATGCCACAGCCAGATCACTCTCATAACCATCCAAAAAGGAGGTTTTGGTCTCCTTGTTTTAGTTTGTGTTTATCACAAACTTTGTCTTTCTAAATAAATCTTTTCAGAGTTCCTGGTTATAAAGCCAGATGGAAAACTTTATTTCCCTAAAATTATCATTCATATCTTACAGACTTTCAAATGCGTAAGTATATAATTGTGCAATTTTATTTAATGATTACTTAAAAATTTGTTCTTGTAGATATCTGTCATGTCATTTCTAATATTATGTATCTCTGATTTCTTACTCTTTTTATTAGATTATCTAGTACCCTGTATACTTTGTTAATATTAATCAAAGGTAAGTGAGTTGTTATTTCCTTGTGGTTTTTTTTTAAAGTCTATTATATTTAAAAAAAGATGGAGAGAATACATAGAGTCATGTTCAAAAAAGAATCAGCAAACACTGAGCTATTTCAGGAAGCATCATATAATCAAGAGTCAGTGATAATGAAGGAAGAAATTCAAGAAACACTGGAGGGATTGGCATAAAATAAAGTCTCAAGAATTGATGAGATACCAATTAAATGTTTCATACGACAGATGCAGCACTGGGTGCGGTCACAAGTCTATGCCAGGAAATTTGGAGGATACCTTCCTGGCCAACTATCTAAAAGAAATCCATATTCCATTCCCAAGAAAAGTGAGCCAATATAAAGTGGATGGAAATTATAGAACAATAGCATTAATATCACATGCAAGTAAAATACCATTGAAGAGAATAAAAAAAATGGCTAGAACAGCACATAGACAGGAAAATGCCAGATATTCAAGCTGGATTTAGAAGAGGCCATTACACCAGTGATATCACTGCTGATGTGAGATGGCTCCTCGTTGAAAGCAAAGACTAACAGAAGAATGACCGTTCATGCTTTTTAACTATGCAAAGGCATTTGACAGTGTGGATCATAACAAATTTTGGCTAATACTGAGAAGAATGGGAATTCCAGAACACTTAACTGAGCTCATGTAAAACCTGTATCTAGACCTTATTTGAGAACAAAGCATGGTTAAAATTTGGGAAAGGTTTGTGTCAAACTTGTGTCCTTTCTCCATATATATATTTAATCTGTAATCTGAGAAAATTATTCATGAAGATGGATTCTACAAATAAAAATGTATCATCAGAATTGGAGGAAGACTTATCAATAAACTTTATTTTGTGAATAAAACAACCTTACTTACTGAAAGTGAGAACATGAAACACTTGCTGCAGAAAATGAAAAACTTTGTAGCCTTCAACATGGATTGCATTTCAATGTCAAGAAAATAAAAGTTTTCACCACTGAAATGATAAGTATCCTCATGATGGACAGATAAAGGATTGAATCTGTCAACAACTTCATCTTACTTAGATCCACAGTCAATATACTTGGTACCAGCAGTTAAGGGATCAGGAGACATCTTAAACTGGACAAATCTGTAATCAGGGACCACTCCAAATTATTGAAGTATAATGTGTCAGTTTGAGATCTAAAGTGCGCCTGATTCAGTCCATGGTCTTTTCAGCCACTTCCTATACATCCGAGAACTGAATACTCAATAAAGATGACAAATGATGCCTTTGAATTGTCATTTTAGAGAAGAGTGCTTAGTATCCCATGAACTGTCAAAAGAATAAACAAACATGTCTTGGAGAAGGCAAAATCAGAGGGCTTCTTGGAAGCAAAGATGACGAGGCTTCATCTCACATACTTGGGCATGCTGTTAGGAGAAGTTATTCCTTGGAGAGGGACATCATGCTTGGAAAATTGGAGAGGCAACAAAGGAGATTTTCAACCAGGTGAGTTGACATGATGACTGTGGTAATGAGATTGAGTGTATCAGAAATTATAAGGATGGCACAGGATAGGACAGGGTCCAGATTGATTGTTCATAGGGTCACTACAGTTCTTACTTTACTCAACAGCACTTAACAACTACACCACTTTTATTTTCTTGTGACTTATTCATCCTTTTTAGTATTTAAATATTCTTGGCAAAATTTAGAATTGTTTTTTTCTAATTGTACTATGTATTTAATTTTCTTTTTTAATAATTATATTTGCAATACTATACCTATTCCTTAATAACAGCTTTAACATATCTCCTAAATGCTTATATGTATGAACTTATTATTAATTTTAAAAAATTAAATACATTTTCATTTCTTATTTAATGAATTAAGCATATTGTCTTCTTTTAAATGAAATTTTTACTTTATACTCGTTTACTTACAAAGTTGAATACACTGTTTTTCACAATAGATCTTTCCCATTTCCTTTACTGATCCCTCCCTCTATCCATCAAATTGTGCCACCCTATGATTACCACCATGTCCATCCTCACCCCTTTTCTCTTACCCTTCCCCCCCTGAATCCTCATACATGTTTTACACCTCTATTTCAACAATAATGGTCTTATACAGTATTTTTCTTCATGGGACTGAGTTAGCTCACTTAGCATAATGCTCTTCAGTCATAAATGTTGATCAAGGATATGTCTTCTTGATCAATTGTGCATTTAATCAGTAGGGAATGCCGTTCCTTATCTTTTATGGTTGTTTCATGCTGAAGTCTATTTTATGAGATTAGTATACTTCTTTGTGGTTTCCATTTGCTTGAAATATTTTTATTTAGCCTTTGATTTGTTTGTAATTTTTTTTTTATTTTATTCTGTCTTAGTTACAAAGTTCATATATACTGTTTGTCACACTGGATATTTCCCATTTCTTTTACCCACCCATCTCACCACCCATCACATGGGATTAAACCACTTCCTGTCCCACCTCACCTTACCTCACCACATCCCTGCCCACCTTCACCCCTCATCTCCCATATGTCCCCATTGGATAGTAATACATGTTATAAAATAATGGTCTTATACAGTATTTGTCCTTCTAGGACTGAGTTAGTTCACTTTACATAATGCTGTCTAGTCCCTCTCAAGTTAGGTGGTAATTTACAAAATCATTGCTCCTTTGTGTGGCGTAGTATTCCATCATGTGAATGTACCATAATCTCTCAATCAATTAAGTTGTTTTTGAAAATCTGGACTGTTACCATGTTCTTGAAATGGTGAATAATGCTGCTACGAACAGTGGTATAAAACTCTACGTTTGCACCTCAGTTCTCATTTTCTTGGGGCATATTCCGAGCAATGGAACAGCTGAGCCATATGGAATTTCTATGTTCAGCTTTTATTGGGAAACACCTAACTGTTTACCAGACTGGTTGTACCATTTGAAAATCCGATCAGCAATATATAAGAGTTCCTATCTCATCACATCCTCTCCAATACATCTTACTCTCTGTCTTGCTAAACTTTTCCATGCTACTGGAGTTAGATATTATCTCATTGTGGTTTTGATTGCATCTCTCTTTTTATCAGTGACTTTGAGCATTTCTTGGTGTGTCTTTTGGCCATCCAAATATTTGTCTCTGTGAAAAGTCTTTAAATAGTACTTTCTCACAACAAAATCTACTATACAGTGATAGTAACAAAAACAGCACAGTACTGGTACAATGACAGACTTATAAAACAATGGAACAGAACTGAGAACCCAGACATGAATCCACCTATCAATGGTCAACTAATATTAAACAAAGAAATAAAACATGTCAAATGGAAAAATGACAACCTCTTCAACAAATTGTGCTGGCAAAACTGGACTGCTACCCAAAGAAAGCTGAAACAGGATCCACATCTCACATCATACACAAATATCAATTCAAGGTGTATCAGAGACAAGGAAGCAAAGACCAAAACCATAAAGTTCATTAGAGACAAAGTGGGATCAAGCTTAGTTGGTTTAGTCTATGATATAAAGAGACTGCCAAATACACCCAGAAATGCACAACCTGGAGAGGATAAATTGATGAATGGGATCTTCTAAAGATTAAATCCTTGCACACATCAAAAACTTTTTCCAACAGACTGAAAAGAAAACTTACTAACTGGGGAAAAAAACGTTTGGTAATACCATTTCAGATAAGCATCTCATATGAAAAGTTTATAGAATTGTACAGGGTCTCTAAAGAAAAGTACCAATAACATAATTACAAAATTGGCAAGAGGTAAGAACAGCACATGTGACATACAGAGAGCAAGCAGGACAGTAGGGATTTGAGTGAGAACTATTATTTAAATAATTAGTTTGGGAGCCCCAGGAGCAGCAAGCCACAGGCCCAGCAGGAGCCACTAGCCAGCATTGGCAGGAGCCACTACTACAGCCCCTGCAGGAGCTACCAGCTAAGTTGCTGTGGAACTCACCTGCCAGCAGCAAGCAGGAAAGCAGGAATATGAATGAGTTTTCTTAAGCACCACTGGACCCAGAGCCCCACCAGAACCAGAGCTTAGCTTGGTGAGGGCTGCTGGGTGAGAGCCAGACAGCTGAAATTTTAGTGAGGACCCTTAACAAGGCCACCCAGACAGCAAGAATCTGAGTGAAGGAACTGTGTGCCGCCGCCCCCGCCCCCATGCCTGTTTCATGCTTGTTCTGCCCTACATCCATAATTCCACGTCCAGTTAACCTTGCCATTAATCCAGAGTATCTTGATCTGACTTAGCTGAAACAAGAGGCTGGTCTCACAGACCCTGAACTGAGTCTTCCCTTGGGTCAGAAGTTCAGAGAGTACAACAGGGCAGGATAGCAGCCCGGCCCTCTTCTTGAGCAGTGACTTCAGACAAGAACCTATCATCACCACAGGCATGAAAAATTCTACCACAGCAAAGTCATGGAAGAAGCACACTACCTCACATGCTACACAAGTGCAAAGCAAGATGCCACCCCCAAAAGGTGACACAGTATCAATGGATTTCCTGAAACCAGAAAGTCTGATGGAACTTACTGACACATAATTTAAAAGAACAATGAATATTTTCAATGGGTTAAAAACAAACTTGAAGAATTACAGGACACTGCAAGTAAAAACCAGAAGGACCTGAAGAAAGCAATCCAAAACAATGCAGATAAAACAAAGAAGGCATTAGAGGCTCTGAAAAAATAAGAAACCACGATCCAGAATATGAGGTCCAAAATTTCAGATGCTATCAACATGATGGAGGGACACATAAACTCTGTCAGTTGGTCCAGTGGTAAGAATCTTTGTCTTCTTGTCATTGAACCTCAATCCATATTGGAGGCTGCAGTCCTTGACCTCTGCAGCAGGCGCTTCAGGTCCTCTTCAGTTTCAGCAAGCAGGGTTGTGTCATCTGCGTAACACAGATTGTTGATAGATCTTCCACCAATCTTAA
>NW_006399872.1:800063-802267 GCF_000299155.1 Elephantulus edwardii
TCAGGTCCTCTTCAGTTTCAGCAAGCAGGGTTGTGCCATCTGCGTAACACAGATTGTTGATAGATCTTCCACCAATCTTAACCCCACATTTCTCCTCATAGACCCCTGCCGCCCAGATAATCTGTTCTGCATACGGTTGAAAAGGTATAGAGATAGGACGCATCCCTGGATTATGCCCTGTATTCCAGCTCACTGACTCTCTTTCTCACTTCTTCAGTTCTACTCCTTGTCCCACTAGCATACTGGACACTTCTGCCATTTTAATATTCTGGATTTCATTTTCATGTTTTTCTGTTCTTTGCAGTTAAAGAGCTGAATAGAAGATTTCAAAGGGCAGCTTGGAAAGACAAGGCAAAGTATTATAACAAAATGTGCAAGGAGCTAGAGTGAGAAAATCAAAAGGGCCAAACTCACTCTGCATTTTTTTAAGCTGAAGAAATTAAAGAAAAATTCAAGTCATGAGTTGCAATGCTTCAAGATTCTATAGGTAGGGTATTGAATGACTCAGAAAGCAATAAAAGAAGATGGAAGGAGTATGTAGAGTCACTGTGCCAAAAAGAATTGGCTGTCACAGAAGTATTTAAAAAAACAACATACGATCAAGAGGCAGGTGATACAAATTCAAGATGCTGTGAAAGACATGGTAAAAAATAAAGCCCTGGAAATTGATGGATTATCAAGTTAAGTATTTCAACAAAGAGATGCTGCCCTGGAGGTGCTCACCATGTTGTGCCAAGAAATCTGGAGGGAAACTACCTGGCCAACTGACTGAAAGATATCCATATTTATTTTCATTCAAAAAAAAAAAAAGGTGACCCAACAGAGTATAGAAATTATTGAACAAAATCACTTAATATCACACAGAAGCAAAATCCTGTTGAAGACTATACATAAACCACTGGAACAGTACATTGACAGAAAACTACCATGAAAAAAAAAGCTTGGTTTAGAAGAGGTCATGAGACTAGAGACATAATTGTCAAGATCAGATGGATCCTGGCATAAAAGCAAAGAATACTAGAGGAATTTCTATGTGTGTTTCATTGACTAGGCAAAGGCATTTGACTATGTGATCACTACAAATTGTGGTTAACCTTGAGGAAAATTGGAATCCCAGAACAGTTCATTTTGCTTATATGAAACCGATACTTGAAACAGTAAGAAGTCCTCAGAACAAAGTAGGGAACACTGCATGGTTGGTTCAAAATCAAGAAAGGAGTGCATCAGGGATGCATCTTGTCTCCTTACCTCTTCAATATATATGCAGAACAAATCATTCTGGAAGCAGGACTTTATGAGAAAGAATGTGACTCATCAAGAACCTATGTTATGTAGATGACACAATCTTGCTTGCTGAAACTGAGGAGGACCTGAAACGCTTGCTGCAGAAGGTCAAGGACTGGAGTCTTCAATGTGGATTGAAGCTCAATATTAAGAAACAAAGATTCTCACCACTGGGCCAACTGGTAATGCCACAATAAATGAAAAAGAAATTGAGATTGTTAATAATTGTAGCCTGCATCAATACTCTTATCACCAGCAGTCAGGAAATCAAAAGATGAATTGCATTGGGCAAATCTGCTATCAGGGACCTCTCCAGAGTTCTGAAAAGCAACAATGTCAGTCTAGAGACAAAGGTGCTCCTAATCCAGGTCATGGTCTTCACAATTACTTGTAATACATCAGAGAGCTGGACAATGACTAAGAATAACAGAAGAATCAATGTCTTCTAATTATGGTGCTGAAGAAGAATCTTGAACATACCATGGACTGCTAAGAAAACAAATACATCTGTCTTGGAGATGGTGAAACCAAGTTTCTCCTTGGAGGCAAGGATTTTGAAGCTTAATCTCACAAATTTTGGGCTGTGTCCGGGAGAGAACCAGGCCTTGGAGAAGAACATTATGCTTGGAAGGGTGGAGGGACAGCTCAAAAGAGGAAAACTCTGGGTCAGATGGATTGATACAGTAACTAGAACAATTGAGGTTGGGTGTCAGAATTAGTGACACTGACTGGCTCAGGACAGGGCAGGCTTGATAGCTGTTCCATAGGGTCATTATTGATTGCTGGTGACACGACAACACATAACAGCAACAGCAATTGGCTCTATCCTCTCTGTCTTTATTTTTTTCCCTTTTTTTATTTTTAAATTTTTCACTAATTTCAATGAAAGTTTACAGGGACTTTGGATTTCCATTCATTCA
>NW_006399872.1:804523-810834 GCF_000299155.1 Elephantulus edwardii
GGGGTAAGACTGAGAAAAACTGGATAAATTGTGTATATTGCACTGAAACAGATGAGGGAGTGAATAATTTAAAAGCAATGTATGATAGGGTCTTATGGTTATCACAAGAGTCCACAATTAAGGTTGCATAGTGGAATGTACTTGGGACGATGGGAGGGGTATGGGGGGACTGTGTACCAGGGAAGGAGTGTTTCTTTTACTTTTGAAAGAGAGGAGTGAACTGGGGGGCAGTGAGGGCTGGGCGGGGAAAGAAGTGCAGCAATGAATGAATGGAAATCCAAAATCTCTGTAAATGGTCATTAATTTTTTTTTAAAAGGTAAATAATCCAATTGAAAAATGGGCACAGGATATGAACAGACACTTCACCAAAGAAGACATTCAGATAGCAAACAAGCACATGATTATTTTTTAAGTTCTTGTACTTCTTTAGCTATACTATCAATTATTTCTTCCATCTTTTGTATTTTTCTTCCATAGGTGTTCAAGTTGCTCATCATCAATATATTTCTTCTGGATCACTGTCTGTAGAGTATTTACTCTTGTAACGGCTTCCATTGTTTCTTCCATCATTTGCATCTTCTTCTGTCGCTGTTCAAATAACTCCCTATCGATATATTTCTTCTGATTCTATATTTCTTGGTTATTCATTGGGTCTGTATTTTAGAGGAAAGGTTATTTTGTTTTTTCATGAAGGCTGAAGCAGACTGGTGCTCTCTTGACATTATGTAAGTCTTTTCTCAGTAGATGTTAGGTTGTTTTAACTATATAATTTCCTAGGGTAGGGCAATTTTTTGTGAAGGAACTTTATATTTGTCTTCTTCTCATGGGTCTTTTTCTGAAGCCAGACGACTTTTGCTTTCTAAAAACTACAGCTCCACCTTGCCTCATCTGCTTGAGCTTAAGAAATCCCATGTGATGTAGCTCAACAGCAATTTTCAAGGCCAAAGTACCAGTGATACTGGTGTTCCTGGTGCAGGACAGTGGGGCAGCAGCAGGGCAATTTCCAGGTGATGGGGCAATGGTGTCCAGGTTACATGGCAGTTGTTTGGTGCTCCAGGCTGGAGCGAGATCCAGTCCACACTAGAACTGCAGCCCCTGGATCTTTCACCCTCTGGAGTGTGAGTGCGCCTGGGCTGGGCTGCAGCCTTGGCAGACATAAGGAAAGTTGCCCAACAAAGACACTCCTGTGCAAGCCATGCCACACAGGCCTTGTTATCCTGCAGAGGAATGACTGTGGTCCATGACATAGTATGTTATCTTTTAATTTCTAGTAAAATAGACTATTTTATTGAGTTATAAATTCTTAACTTAATTGCTTATTGTGAGATAATATTTTTATTCTTATGACTCTTTTTGGAAGGAGGAGTGGCATCCACTTCCATAATAGCTTGCCTCCGGAAACCCTATGAACCTGGAGAGAGGATGAAAGACACCCAAGCATCGAGGACTCTTCATAGGGTCACTATGAGTTGCCTGCGACTCGACGACACTTAACAACAACAACAACATGACTCTTTAGTATTTATTTAAATTACTTTGTGGTCTAAGATATGGTAAAGTTTTGTGAGTGCTCAAAGTAGTCTTAAAATACCTATTATAAGAATTCTGAGTCTGAAATATAAATAGATAGGGACACAAATATAGGTGAGCTATGTCTATATATAACTAGGGAGCTAGAAAAACACATAAAGGCTAGATAGATACAGGTTACTATGTGCTGGAAATAACTTGATGGTAAGAGGATTGGATTTACATTATTTAATTTTGCTTCTTACTGTTAACATTTAGTCCACTTAAACTACCTTGGATAGAAATCTGTATGCTAATGTCATCTATTAAATTAGATTTCTTTTTTGTATTTCTTCTTTTTTAATTTTATGTTGGTACACTGTATTCATTTTTTTGTTAATAATACCTATGAGGTTCTGGATATATTATCCTAGTAGCTCTATTTTATGTTGAAATTCAAGAAAATTTAAAATTATGTTATTACTGCCATCTTGCCAAGTCTTCTCTCCTTTTTTTACATTCTTTTCGGGAAATCTCATTTTTCACTTGGCTCCAATCATTATGTATATATTAATGATTTATATATTTATATTTTCTTCCTCATATGTAACTGCCAATCTGAATTTCATATCTGTTGTACATTTCAAAATAACATTTGTAAAATCAATGTTAATTTTTCTCTAAGATTTCTTAATCATAGTGAATAATAACAACCACTGCAAAATTTCCTGAGCCTAAATTTTAATGATACTACGAGAATGTATGGTTTTAATGTAATGGCATCGTGCTCTGTTTATCTAGATGTTGTTGTTGTTGTTGTTGTTATGTGTCATTGAATTGCTAGAACAACCCTGAAGCCTGCCCTTTCCTGAACCAATCTCACTGACTCTGACACAGCTATATCTATTGCACCAATTACTATATCAATCCATCCCATCTAGGTCTTCCTCTCCTATGCTATCCCTCCACCCTTACAAGTATGATGTCCTTCTCCAAGGATCAGTCCTTCCTGGCCACATGCCCAAAGTATGTGAGATAGAGCTTCAAAACCCTAATCTCCAAGGAGAAACTTGATTTCACTCCCTGCAAGGCAGACCTCCTGTTTTCTTGGCAGTCCATCATATGTTCAAGATTCTTCTCCAGAAAAAGTCAAAGGCATCAATTCTTCTTTTGTCATCCTTAGTCATTATCTAGCTCTCTGATGCATAGCAAGGACTTAATAAGAATATGGCCTGTATCAGGTTCACCTTAGTCTTTAGATTGACATTGTTGCTTTTCAGTACTCTGGAGCATCCCTGACCACAGACTTCCCCAGTGTAATTACTTAGTCTTTTGATTTCCTGACTGCTGCTGTCAAGAGTATTCATTGTGGAGCCGAGCAAGCCGAGCAAGCTCTTCTTGATATATCATGGTAACGCCAATGGGCTCTGTAGTAAAAATCCTTGTCTTCTTATTGGGGTGAGATGATATTTCATAGTTGTTTTGATTTGCATTTCTCTTAGAGCTAGGGATTTTGAACACTCCTTCATGTGTTTGTTCATCATCTGAATGTCTTCTTTAGGGAAGTGTCTGTTCATATCCTGTACCCATTTTGCAACTCGGTTGTTTACCTTTATTTTGTTGTGGTGCTCTAGTACTCTATAAATTCTAGATATAAATCCCTTCTAAGGCATGTCATTACCAAATATTCTTTGCCAGTCTGCGGCTACTCTTTTAATGCTGTTTAAAAGTTTTTAGATGTGCATAGGGATTTGATCCTTAGAAGGTCCCATTCATCTATTTTATCCTCTCCTGATTGTAGCTTTTTTTTTTTTTTGGTACTTGGAAGACTGTTCATGTTGTGAATCAGGACTTCTAGAGTTCTTGTTGTTCTTGCAGGGTTCTTCCAAGCTTTCCTCTAATTAAGTCACAACAAGACAAATATTGTATAATGCCACTGTTATAAAACAGGACTGTTGGGGGGTTGGAGGGAAACTAAGATAAAAGGGGATAAATAATGTACACAGAATTGAAATGGACAAGGGAGAGAACTGTATGACAGGAATATATAATTAGGTATTATTGGTGTGACAAGAGTCCAGAATAAGAGCTGCATAGTAAATTGGTCTGTGGGAGGAACTGTATAACAATGAAACAACTTTTTTTCTAAAGAGAAAACAAACTGGGAGGGAGCGGGGCAGGACGGAAAATGTGCAGCAATGAATAAATGGAAATCCAAGTTCTTTCTAAATGTACAATAAAATATCTATTTAAATTTTAAAAAAATCTCTCTTCTTTATGTTGATTCAAACCATACTGAACATTATAATCCTTAACTTCCTGCCATAAGCACTTCAGTTGTCCTCATTTTCAGTGAACAAGGTTGTGCCATCTGCATAACATAAGTTTTTGATGAATCTTCCTCCAATTCTGATATCACATGGAGACAGGATGCATCACTGACACCTTCCTTTCTTGATATGAACATGCCGTGTTTGCTTGCTCTGTTCTAATGACTGTTTCCTTCTCCACATATAGGTTACAAATGAGTACAATCAAGTGTTCTGGGATTCTCATTCTCCTCAAGGTTAATCACAATTTGTTCTGATCCACACAGTCAAGGACTTTTCCATAGTCAATGAAACACAAATAGATATTCCTCTGATACTCTTTGCTTTCTGTCAAGATCTATCTGACATTGGCGATAATGTCTCTAGTACCATGACCTCTTGTAAATACAGCTTATATTCCTGGTATTTCTTTGTCAATGTACTATTCCAGTAGTTTTTGGATAATCTTCAGCAGGATTTTGTTTGCATGTGATATTAGTGATACATTGTTTTTTAAAAAGTATATATCTGGGAATGGACTCCTTGGAGAACAAACAAATTTGTCCTAGAAAGGGTAAGACCAGGCTGCTCCTTGGAGGCACAGATTCTGAAACTTAGTATGACAAGCCTTGGACATGTTACAACGAAGTACCAGTCTTTGGAGAGGGAAGCCATGCTTGTGCAGGTGGAGCAACAGCTCAAGAGAGAAAGACCCTGGATGAGATGGACTGATTTAGTGACTAGGGTAACGGGGGTAGTTGTGTCAGAGACAATAAGATTGGCACAGGATAGTGCAAGATTTAGGGTTTGCAGGAGACTCAAAGGCACATAACAATGACAACAATATTACATGTGGGAATAAAATAAGCATATCATAAAGTTTCTGTTGTTGTTATGTACCATCGAGTCAGAAACAACTGACAGCTGAGCTGCCAGTGGGTGCTCACAGGCAGCAAATCACAAGATTTTGTCCATTTTTCTCACGTAGAGCAGTTAGTGAATTCAAACCTCATGCCTTTGGGTTGGCAACTTACCACTAGGCCAATAGAGCTCCCTTAGCATACCATAAAAATAGTAAAAAAGTTTTCTGATTGTTTTATGATTACATGATTATTAATTCAGAGTAAATTGCTATGAGTTCATATCAGATACTGTAGGATAGAATGGGGAGAGTAAAGATAAGATTATTTATTTAAAAAATAATAAAAATGAAAGGTATTGTGTTACAAAGATTATTATATAAGTATCTATTAACTAAAAAGTACAAGACACTGAAAACCTTAAAGACTACATCTATACAGAAATTCAGAGAAATCTGTGAGTTGGAATTGACATAACACAAACTGGATTAAAGGTGATTTATTCATCTGGGGAAAACATTATTTGGCTGGTGTTATAAAAAAACAGAGAAATATGAAAAGTGAAAAAGAATGCAAAGTGTCACTGTTGATTAGAAGATGGAGGAGGTCACATGATATGAAATACAAGTGGCTTTAAATATCTTAAAGAGATCTCTATTTTAAATAAAGGAAATAGGGTCCTTGCCTTAGAAGGGTCAGGTATTGAATTCTGTCAATATTTCAAAAGAGAGCAATTAAATGTTCTGGAATTTTCATTCTTTTCAATGCTAGACAAATCTGTTTTGACTCACACATAAAATGCCTTTGCACAGTAAACATAACAGAAGTCAACATATTTCTGGTATTTTTACCATGTAGTATTTCCTTGCTCTGCTCACATAGCAGTTTCTTATATAAGTTTCACATGAGCAAAATCAGGTGTTCTGGGATTACCATTCT
The DNA here is from genome assembly GCF_000299155.1 of Elephantulus edwardii. Lineage (NCBI taxonomy): Eukaryota > Metazoa > Chordata > Mammalia > Macroscelidea > Macroscelididae > Elephantulus > Elephantulus edwardii. The sequence goes on from NW_006399872.1 coordinate 810,142, forward strand.
CCCTACTGGTAGCCATAATTTGTTATGATCCACACAGACTAATTATTTTGCATTAATAATAAAACACAAACATCCTTCTGGTATTCTCTGCTTTTAGCCAGGATCCATCTGACCTCAGCAATGTACGTTCTTTGGAACTTATCTGTTTGTTCTTTTGGCAGTCCATGGGATAGCAACTACTCTTCTCCCACACCACAACAAAAAGACACCAATTCTTCTTCTGTCATCCTTAGTTATTGTCAATTTTCAGATGTCTAGGATTCAAACTGAATTATCCCTGATGTCACAGCTTCTTCTACTGCCAGCTTAAATCTCTGAAAGTTTTTGTCAATGTACTATGCTAGTCATATTTTAATAATCTTCAGCAAGATTGTACTTGTATGTCATATTATTGATATTGTTCAATAATTTCCACATTTGAAGGATAATGGTTTGGGGGAATGGGAACAAATATGCATTTGTCTGTCTGTTTGCTATACTGGAGTGACTTGCCTTGCAAAACAGACTAGGAAGCAGAATTTTCCATCCAATTCTGAAATAATAGATCTTCAAAAACTTCATAAACAATAGACATGCTCACTAGCCTTTACCAAAATATTTGGAAACAGTTGGCCAACTGGCTGGAAGAGATTCATAAATTTGATCAGAACGATTAAAAAAATGTGATCCGTGGCCTAGTGGCAAGAAGCTGCA
>NW_006399872.1:811462-820847 GCF_000299155.1 Elephantulus edwardii
ATTGGTCCAGTGGTGAGAATCTTTGTCTTCTTGACATCCCAGAGGTACGCGGTTTAAATCCACCAGATGCTCTGCTGGAGAAGGAGGGACAATCTTGTCCTGTACCAGTCAGATCCAATTTGACGGTACATACATACAAAAATAATAAAAAATTTAAAAAAATGTGATCCAACCAAGTACAGAAGTTATCAAACAATACCACTAAAATTACATATAAGTAAAATCTTAAATATTCTTCAGAAGCAACTGGAAAAGTACATCAACAGGGAACTGCCAGAAATTTAAGGTAGATTCAGAAGAGGCTATTACACATAGGGAAACATTTATCTTGACGAAAAATAGAGAATATAAGAAACATGTTCACTTGTGCTTTTACTATATAGAAGCATTTCACTGTGTGTCATGGTAAATTATGGATAAAATTGAGAAGAACAGGAATCCCAGAATACTTAATTATGTTCAAGCAAAAGCTATACATAGGCTAAAATGTAGCGAACTGACTGACCAAAAACATAGGACCACTACATGGTTTAAAAACAGAAAAGATTTGCATTAGAGTGAGATCCTTTCTCCTTACATATTCAATCTGTATGTTAAACAAACCCTTTGAGAATGTGGGCTATATAAGAGAGAATGTGACATTAGAATTGGAGGAAGACTCATCAATAACCAACATTATGGATACAACACAACTTTGCTTTCAAACAACAAAGGGGACTTGAAGCATATATGAAGAAAATTAAAGACTTCAATATGGATTGGCTCTCAATATTAAGAAAAACAAAAATCATCACAACTAAATCAGTATTAAATATCACTAAAGATGAAGAGGAGACTGAAGCTGTCAATAATTTCATCTTACTTGGGTCCCACAATCAACATGCATGGTAGCAGCAGTCAAGAAATCAAAAGATGTGTTGCATTGAAAGAATATGCTGTTAGGGGACTGCACTGTCTTAAAAATGTGTGCACTGTCTAAAGTGCAAAAGAGCAAGGATGTTGGTTTAAAGAGTAAGAAATGGTTGATCTAAATCATGGTATTTTCATTTGGTCTATATGTATCTGAGAGTTGGATAATAATTTAGGATGACCAAAGAATTGATACCTTTGAATTATAGTGTTAGCGGAGAATACTGAATACCCCATGGCTTGCCAGATAAGCACCAAGTCTCTTAGGAGGAAAGCACAATAAGGTCCCTTTTTAGAGGTAAGGATGGTGAAACTTCATCTCTTATACTTTGACATGTAGTCAAAGGGGGCCAGTCCTTGAAAACAGCCATCGTTCTGGGAAAGGTGAAAGAGAGGCGGATCCTCAACAAGGTGGGTTGGCACAGTGTCTATAACAATAGGCTGGACATGTTCAGGACTGTAAGTTTGGAATAAGATGACAAAGTTCAGATTTTTTTTGTTCATAAGGTCACCATGATTTATAGTTGATATTGTAGTATCATTAATATCACATGCAAACAAAATACTGTTGAAGATCATTCAAAATTGGCTGGAACAGTACCTAGACAGGGAATTGCTAGAAGTTCAAGCAGGACTGAGAAGAGGCCATGGCACAAGGAATATCATTGCTGATGTCAGATGGATCCTGGTTGAAAGTAAGGAATTCCAAAAGAATGCCTATTTGTGCTCTACTGATTATGAAAAGACATTTGATTGTGTGGATAATAATGAGTTTTGGCTGACATTGAGAAGAATAGGAATTCCAGAGCACTTAATTGTGCTCATACAGAACCTATATGCAGAACCTGGGCCATGAAGCTATTTTGTGAATGGAGCAGGGGAGCACAGCAAGGTTTGGAATTCTCTCTCCATACCTATTCAGTCTGTTTGTTGAGCAAGTTATCCCAAAGGCTGGACTGTAGGAGGAAGAATGTGGCATCAGGATTGGAGGGAGACTCATCAATAGCTTGCATTATACAGATGACACAACCTTGTCTGCTGAAACTAAGAAGAACTTGAAGCACTTACTGCAGAAGATCAAGAAATACAGTCTTCAGTATGAATTGCATCTCAATGTCAAGAAACTAAAGATTCCTACCAATGGACTGAAAGCCAACATCATGATGGATGAAGCTGTCAAAAGCTTTATCTTACTTGGATCTAAAATTAACACCCTTGGTATTAGCAGTCAGGAAATAAAGAGACACATTTTACTGGAAAAATCTGCAATTAGGAACCTTTCAAAGTCATTGAGGAGTAATGGTGTAAATTTAAAGACTAAGGTGCATCTGATTCAGGCCATAGTCTTTATGATTACTTGCCATGCATCTGAAAGCTGGACAATGTATAAGGATGACAGGAAAAAAATTGACACTTTTGAGCTGTGGTGTTGGAGAAGAGCTCTGAACATCCCATGGATGGCCAAAAGAACAAACAGATATGTCTTGGAGAGGGTGCAGGCTGGGTGCTCTTCTCTTTGGAGACAAGAATGATGAGGTTTTGCCTCACATACTTTGACATGTTGTAAGTTCTTGGAGAAGGACATAATGCTAGGAGGATTGGTGGGTTGGTGAAGGACAGGAAGACCCTCAACCAGGTAGATTGATATGGTGATTGTTGAAATGGGCTCTTGTGTGTCAGGAAGTGTGAGGATGGCACAGGATAAAATAGGGCTCAGATCTTCTCTTTATAAGGTTGCTATGAGTTGTACTCAACTAGACAGTACCTAACAACAACAGAGGGCACATAACAATAACAATACTACTATGATTTATTTTGTAAGCTTTGTAAATCTTTCTCATTTTCAGTTTATAAAATTTCTTCAGTGAGTATGCATTACTGCTATAAATCTAAAAATTAATACACCAATACGGTTGTTTCAATTATAGGAAAGGTATAATACTTTTTCTGTAATTAATCATCAAGTTAGAATTGACTCAGAGCAGACTCTCAAGTCAGAACCTACTCATAGCTGAACCTCCAGCAGGTTTTCAGAGGCTGAAAATAGCATGGGAAGATTGTGCATCTTTCTCTCACAGAGTAGCTGGTGGATATGAACTACCCATCTTTAGGCTCCAAAGCCTCTCTTTACCACTAAACTACCAGAGCTCCAGAAAAAAAAATACTAGAATATTAGGGAAATAAGGATATTTTTTATAGTCCCATTTATTTTTAAAACTGAAACTCTGAGATAATTCTTGCAGAATCAGAATTCAAATTCCAAAAAGTAAATGTTCAGTCATGAGGTTAGTTTAAAAGCTCATTCTAAATATTAAAATTTGTAAAATATCAGTAACTGAGATATTTCTTCACTAAGATATCACTCTGTAGTATTGCAAAGAGTCATCATTTAGACTGTGCTTAAAATAATCTCTATGATAAGGTATTCACTTTTTCTTGAAACTACCTACTCTGTAATTACAAATCTTTAACTTTTTAGATTGCAAACTACTTGAGTGCAAAGATGGCATCATAAATGTGGAATCAAAACATAGATAATTGTAAATAAGATTCTGGAAAGATATGAGGCGAGAAAGAAATGATATGTAAAAGTTATTTTTATGACTCAATTTCATTTTGACTGATAAAAAGATCAATTATTATTTGTATGTTTTTAATTAAAGGAAAGGAGAGAAATGTAAAAGAATGAATGAAAAAGCTGAGGTTAATCATTAATTTTTTTCATTTTTTAGAAAATAGGCAAAATTTAAAATAAAATTAAGTAAATGCATCGTATAAATTTAGAATGTTAGCACAATTATCTATGAAAAGATAGAATTTATAGAAGAAGCAAACTAAAACACAGAAGCTTTGAAAAGCATAATAATGAATCTGAAATATTTATGGCACTGCATCCAACAACTGCAGAATACATATTCTTTTCAATCATTCATGAAAGATTTGCCAAAATAGACCTGCAAAATGAATTCTAATAATTTTTTATGAAATATATTCAACACATTACAATGGAATTAAGTTATGAATCCAGAAAAAGAACAAAATACAATAGCTAAAAACATTTTTCAATGTGACATAATTCTAAAAACATATTATCATGTAACTAACCACAATAGTAAACAATATTTTAAAGTAAATGATAATGAAAATGCATTGTGGCAAAATGAGTACGATATAGATAAAATGAGATTTTAAAAGAATGTAAAAAGCAAATATCAGAGCAAATAAACTAGAAAATGAGCAGCTAATTAATGGGGGAAAGTAGAGTAATACAGACAGGAAAAAAAACAAAGGAGAAAATAATTAAAGCTATAAAGTAGTAATTTGAAAAGGTCAATGAAATTGATAGAATACTTATCTAGCAAGACTTCATTTAAGAAAGAAAAGAAATGCAACAATGAATGAATGGAAATCTAAAATCTCTGTAGACATTCATTAAAATCAATAAAATAAAATTTAAAGAAAAGAAAGCATAAGTTCTCATCATTAAATCAAAAGCATACTTCATTATAAAGCACAGATGAAGTTAAAAATATAAGAAGAGGATGTTATGACTAACTCTATGTATGTAAATATGGTTGGAAATTTACTATTTTAAAGTTAGCACTCAAAAAAACCAAGGAAAAACCAGAATCGAGTCTAAGTCTACTAAAGTAACTTAACCTATTACTCAAAACTGCTTTTGTTGTTTGGTGGCTTCAGTCAGCTCCAACTCATATCCCTGTGTACAACAGAATAAAATCCTTCCTAATTCTGGAGCACCTTCATGTTCTTTGCTGTGTATACGCAAATTATTGCAGTTACTGTGTTAATCTAACTGAGGGTCTTTCTTGTTCCTTGCTGACCCTCTACTTGTCTAAGTATTATGTCTTATGATAGCTTTATATGGCTTCATCAGAGAATTCAAGAAACAGTAAGAAAAATACCAAACTTACACAAATAGTGGCAAAAGAAAAGAACTAACAACTATTCTATCAGAGACAATGAAATTACTAAAAGTGTAAAATTATAATCTTTCCTATAACTAGAGAATCAAGTCTTAATATTAACAAATGCAGTAACATAAAAGTATTATGACAAAAACATTTTTATTCTTAATACATAAGAATGACTCGTTCATATCTAGGTGGGACCTTGTGTTTACTTTTAATGCCTAATGTGCTAACATGATGTCATTTCAAAATAAAATTTCTTGACCATTAAAAAAAAAGAATGATTACTGTTTGTATTAATTAACCTCCTTCTCTCACTGGTGCAGCTGAAAACCCTGGAAAAAATACATGAAACAGCTATCTGGAAACTGAAAACTAAATAATTTCAAGTTCCAAATAGAACAAAATAGGTGCACCCCAACCTAATTCTCATGCTACTTATGATTAAAAACCCTGAACAATATAACCAACAGAAGACTCTAAGGTAAAGAAAATAAAGTAGACTAGTTGTCATCCTTACTACTAAAGAGAAAAGAGGAAAAGAGAGGACGGTGAGTCCTCTGTGATCCTAACTCTGGGGGCATTGTGTCCTAACCTAAATGTAGTGCCTCACGGGTTGTTCAAATTCAACAGCAACTCTGTCGAATAAAAATGGACAATCTCCTCTCATCTGGTTCACAGCCTCTAAAAATCCACTGAAGAATCAGCAATGAGTCACTTCTGATCCATGACAATGAGTTATGTCTCTTGGGCTTAAGTGAGAATGGAAATAACAACAGACATAAAAAAAGAGGAAGAAATGGCCAAGAAAAGCCTTTCTGTCTAATCATACAGCCAAGTAGAAGAATAACCAATATCTTTGACTTTGTACTTGCTGTATTCCAGGGAAGCTGCACCCTGTTACTGCCTCCTGAGTGCTACGGAGAATGGGGTCAAGTTCTGTCAGTCATCATGTCTATACTAAAATGATAACACCAACACTCCTCTACCCTGTACTACAGATACTATAGGCAGAGCGTAGTCCAATAACCTCATCCCAGATTCAGCAACTATAGTAAAAAGGGAGGACTTCACTCTTCCTACTTTGTGTGTAAATAGAAGGCAAATTATGAAAAGGAGGGAGCTCCGAGACCTGGAAAACGAATAAGGATGACAGAAAAAGAACTGATGCTTTTGAGCTGTGGTGTTAAAAAAGAGCAATGAACATCCCACAGAGGCCAAGAAAACTAATAGATATGTTTTGGAGATGGTGCAGCCTGAGTGCTCTTTGGAGGCAAGAATGATGAGGCTTTGCTTCACATACTTTGGACATATTGCTAAGAGATGCTATTCCTTAGAAAGGGACATGATATTGGGAAGGGTGGAGGGTCTGTGAAGGAAAAGACCCTCAACCAGGTGGATTGATAAGGTGACTGCTGCAACGGGCTATTGTGTGTCAGGAAGTGTGAAGGATGGCACAGGACAGGACTGGGTTCAGACCTTTTGTTGATAGGTTCTCTATGAGTCATACTAAACTCAATGGTACCTAACAACAAAGAAAAAAGAAGATTTAAATCAGTGAGTGAAGTTCTAAGTATAAACCCAAGTAGCTGATAGGTGAAATAAATAAAAGTCTATCTATGAAGTAAAAGCTATGAGGCCTGATCTATGATATGAAAGGTCAGCGTTTCAAATTACTACTGAATAGCACCGAAATCAAGGCAGCAGTGCAAGGTGAGGCAAGCCCTGTGACTGGTAGGGGCTCCTTCTGGTGGCTGGTGTGTAGGGACAAATAAAAAAAGAAATGCATCAGTGATTTACTTTCTTCATAACTTTTCAATCTATATGTGGAACAGATTACTCAAGAGGCTAGTCTGTATAAAGAAGAATGTGGCATCAGGACTGGAGGATGACTTTTCAACAACTTGTGTTATGCAGATAATACAACCTTACTCACTGAAACTGAGGAGGACTTGAAAAGTTTGCTGTAGAAGATCAGGTACTGTAACCTTCAATATCAGGAAAACAAAAATCCTCACCACCAGGCCAATAGGCAGCATCATGATTGATGGAGAAAAATATTGAGGTTGTTTATTATTTCATCTTCTTCAGATTTAATATCAGCACCATTGTCTCCAGCAGTCACCATTTGCATTGGAAAATTCTGCTGAAAAGAGCTCTCCAGAGTTTGTTACTATTATGTCCTGTTGAGTACAACTTATAGCAACCCTATGAACAATGTTCCTAAACTTTGTCCATTTCTGAGCCAACTACACCATCTCTGTTATACCTGACTCCATTGCCAGTCTTCCAGAGTCGTCCTTTTCTGCATTGACCACCATTTCAAACATATTGTCTTTTCCCAAAAATTGATCCCTCCTGACAACATGCCTAATGACCACAAAATAGATTTTTCAAAATCCTTGCCTGTAAGGAACAACTTGGTTTTACCCTCTGCAAGACATAACTATTCATTCTCTTAGCAGCCATGATATGTTCAATAATAATCTTCTCCAGAACCACAACTCAAAGGCATTAATTCTCATGTAATCCTTAGTCATTTCCCAGCTCAAATGTACACCAAGGAATTGAGAAAACTTAGTTAAGCTTAGTTAAGGTGCAGCTTAACCTTTAGACTGACATCAGAGTGCTCTTTAGCACTCTGAAGAATTCCTTGACAGATTATTTTCCCAATGGAACTCATAATTTAAAGAAGAAGCTCACAAATTATAAACACAAGTAAAGCCAAACTTTCTGACAGTATAGAGTGTTCTGATGGCCTACTGGTGAGGAGTTGCACTGGCAATACAAAGGCATATGGTTTGAATTCACCAGTTGCTCTGTAGGAAAAAGATGGACAATCTCCTCCAATATGATTTACTACCTCTGAAAACCCACTGGAGGGTCCAATATGAGTCAGCTCCAAATTTAAGGCACATACCAAGAAGTTTCATATTCTGCCCAAAGCACCCTTAAGTATTGCAACTCGAGACTTCAATATGTTCTTCAGTTCCATCACCTTAAGAAATGATGAGCAAGTACCAGCCCCTTTTTCTGACTCCAGATCTTTGCACATTTCATTATACTTTAATTTGTCTTCCTGCGCTGTCCTTTGAAATCTTCTGTTCTTCAGCTCCTTAATATCTTGATTTCTTCATTTTATTCTGGCTTCTCAGTGTTCTCGTACAATATTCAAAAGAGTGAATATTCAACACTCATCTTGCTTTTCTCTTCCTCCTCTGTTTTTGTAATGACCTTTTGCATTCATCATGGATGATACTTTTGATACTTCTCCCACAGCTCATCTGGCCTTCACCCATTAGTGTTCAAGGCCTCAAACCTATTCCTGAAATGGTTTTGAAATTCAGGTGGGATAGATACAAGGTCACATTTTGTTTCCCGTAGATTTTATTTAATTTTCTTTATCTTCAGCTTGAACTTGCATATGAGTAGTTGGTGGTCTGTTCCACAATCAGCACCTCGTCTAGTTTTCACAGAAAGTAAAGAGTACCAGAGGAATGTCTATTTCAAAGGCATTTATTTGACTGTGTGGATCACACAAACTGTGGCTGACTCTGAGAAGAATGGGAATAGCAGAAAACTTGATTGTGCTCATGCAAAGTCTATACTTGGATCAGGAGGCAGTCATTAGAACTGAGGACAGAAATACTGCATGGTTCAAAATTGGGAAAGGTATATGCCAGGGTTGTGTCCTATATCCATACCTTTTCAAGCTATATGTAGAACAGATTATCCATGAGGCTGGGCTCTGTGGGGAGAAATGTGGCATCAGGATTGGGGGAAGACTCAGAATTGGTCTGAGTTATGCAGATGACACACCTTTGCTTGCTAAAATAGAGAAGGACCTAAAGCACTTGCTGCAGAAGGTCAAGGACTGCAGCCTTCAATATGGATTGAAGCTCAACATCAAGGAAACAAAGATTCTCACCACCGGGCTGATAGGCCGCACTATGTTAGAAGGAGTGGAGAAGAGACTGAGATTGTTAACAGCATTAGTTTGCTTGGCTCAACAATCAACATTTTGGGTAGCAGCCAGGAAATTAAAAGACAAATTGCATTGGGACAGTCTTGTTGTCAGAGACCTCTCCAAAGTACAGAAGAGCAATGATGTCACTGTGGAGACTAAGGTGCATTTGATACAGGCCATGGTTTTTGCAATTACTTGCTATGCCTCGGAAAGCTGGACAATGACTAGGGATGATAGAAGGAGTGTTGATTCCTTTGAGGTGTGGTGCTGGAGGAGAGTATTGAATATAACATGAACTGCTGAGAAAACAAACAGGTTCAACTTAAAGAGGGTGAAACCAGTTTACACCTTATAGGCAAGGATTCTGAAGCTTCATCTTACATACTTTGGACATGTTGCAAGGAGGTACCATTCCTTAGAGAGAAACATCACACTTGGGAGGGTGAGGGTACAGCGCAAAAGAGAAAGACCCTCAATGAGATGGATTGATTCAGTGCTGAGGTAATGAAGATAGGTGTGTTAGAGACAATAAGATTGGCACAGGATAAAGCAGGACTTAGGGTTGTACAAAGGGTCACTA
>NW_006399872.1:821821-831394 GCF_000299155.1 Elephantulus edwardii
TTCCCAATTTTTAACCATGCAGTGTTCCCTTGCTCTGTTCTGACGACTGCCTCCTGGTTCAAGTATAAGTTTCACATTAGAACGATCAAGTGTTCTGGGATTCCCATTATTCTCACAGTCAGCTATAGTTTGTTATGATCTACACAGTCAAATGTGTGATTTAGAGTCACCAAAATATCTATTAGAGGGTCAGCTGTGACTTGATTCTGATTCAATGGCAAAGACTTTGACTTTGTTGAAAGTCCAGTAGCTATAGCGTCTATGCTGGTGGTGGTGTTGTGTGCCATCAAGTCCAAACTGACCCATACTGACTGTCTGGTAGATTTTCAGAGGCAGTTAATATCGCAAAAAAGAGATTGTCCATCTCTCTTTCATGAAGCAGCTCATGGATTTGAACCTCGTATAGGTTGTTGTTTTCATCTGTTTTTCTCCTCTTGATATTTAGTCATGTCTCTTTTAACATGCTCTGTACTAATTAATAGAACTATGAACAATGTACTAAAATAGTGTTATTGATGGTATTTTTCAGTGCTATTGAGTCAACTCAACAGAACACTATCCAACAAACACAGTTAAAGACAAAACAAAAGACATTTTGAAATTCCCAGATAGAAATGGCATGTTACTTTTGGGGAAATAATGATTCAAATTCTATCTAATTGCTATCATCCAAAAGTCACTTATCTGATTTCCTTTCTGATCACAAAATATGCTGAGTATTTCCCTCCTAAAGACTACAGTGCTAAAATGTTCTATCTGAATTAGTTCACCACAGCCTCTTTTCAACATTAGTGTATGTGCTACAGTGAAATAGTCAATATAGCTTTTCTAGCCGCTTTCTTTGAATTTCATCACATGTTTAGGTAGGATGTTTGTGGCCAAATGAAATGCATTAGATAACTTGACCAAGAAGCAATGGTGAAGAAGAAAGAAGTTCAAGATAGTTTGAAGGAATTGGTAATAAAACAAGACACCAAGAATTGATGGAACACCAATTGACACGTTTCAACAAAAAGATGCCCAGAAGGTAGTGCCAAGAAATCTGGAGGACAATTACCTAGTGAACTGATTTGAAGAGTTTACACCCATTCCAAAAAGGTGATATGACAGAATGTGGAAATTATTGAGCAATATCACTAATATCACACAAAAGCAAGTTCCTGCTAAAGATTATGCAAAAACGACTGAAACAACACATTAACAGAGAACTGCCAGATGTGCAGCCTGGGATTAGAAGAGGTCATAGTATTAGGGATATTATAGCTAATGTTAGATGGTGGTGGTGGTGGTTATTGTTGTTATGTACCGTCAAGTCATTTGCAACTCATAACGACCCTATGTACAACAGCCCTAAACCCTGCTCTATCCTGTGCCAATTGCATTGCCTCTGACACACCCATCCCCATAACCCGAGTCACTGAATCAATCCACCTCATAGAGGGTTTCCCCTCCTGCGCTGTCCCTCCACCCTCCCAAGCATGATGTCCCTCTCCAAGGACCTGTCCCTCCTTACATGTCCAAAGTATGTCAGACGAAGCCCCAGAATCCTTGCCTAAAAGGAGTAGCCTGGTTTAACCCTCTCAAGGATAAATATGATCTTATCATAAACAGAGAGCACCAGAGGAATGTCTATCTGTGTTTCATTGACTATTCAAAGGCTTTAGACTGTGTTGATTACAACAAATTGTGGCTAACCTTGAGAAGAATGGGAATCCCAGAACACTTAATTATGCTTGTATAAATCCTATACTGAAAGAGGAAGGAAACATTGCATGATTCAAAATCAGGAAAGGTGTATGTTATCGATGCATCCTATCTCCATACCTTTTCAATCAATATGTGGAACAGATCATTCAGGAGGCTGGATTTACATGAAGGAATGTGGCATCAGGATTAGAGGAAGAAACATCAACAATCTGTGTTATGTAGAGGTCACAACCTTGTTTGCTGAAAATGAGGAGGACCTGAGGTGTTTGCTGCAGAAGGTGAAGGATTTCAGTCTTCATTATGGATTGAAGCTCAATATCAAGAAAACAAAGATTCTCACTACTGGGCCAATAAGCAGCATCATGATAGACTGTAAAGAGAGTGAGATTGTTAACAATTTCTGCTTGATTGATTTCATAATCAAAACTTTTTGTTCCAGCAGTCAGGACATCCACAGACTATTTGAACCGGGAAAATCTGCGGTCAGGGACATCTCCAGAGTGCTGAAGAGCAATGATGTCAGTCTAGAAACTAAGCTGCATCTGATCCAAGCCATGGCCTTTGCAATTACTTGTTATCCATCTGATAAGACAATGCATAAGGATGATAGAAGAATTGATGCCTTTGAGGTGTGTTATTGGAGAAATATAATAAATATCCCTTGGACTGACAAAAGGTAGGTCTTAGAAAAGGTACATCCAGAGTAGTCATTGGAAGCAAGCATGGCAAAATTTCATTTCTCTTATTTCGATCATGCCATTAGGACAGGTTAATACTTGGAAAGGGACACTAAGATTGGAAATTTTAAGGGTCAGCAAAAGAAAGGAAAACCTCCAACAAGATAGACTGACACAATGATTGCAGCAGTCAACTCAAGTGTATCAGAGACGGTGAGGATGGCACAATATAAGGACAGTATTTAGATCTGTTGCCCATTGGGTCACTGTATGTCTTCCTCAACTCAGTGATACCTATCAACAACAAAACAACATAAAAGTATTCATCATCAAGGAAACAAAAGTAAATATATTACAAACTTTTTTAATTTTCTGAAGCATAGATAAAACATAAAATGTTTCATTAAAAATCTGATGCTAACTTTGAAATTTAAGTGTGAATATATTAAATTTAATAAGCAAATTTAAATGAGTAAGCTGAAGAAAAATGGTAACATTTACAAAAATAATACTTTCAGGTTACTTTCTTATTTTGAGTGTTTATTTTAAACCAGAATAACATAAAATTAAAATTGTAAATCCTGAGAATATTTGAACTCCAATCAAAACTATATATTTATAAAAAGGTGCTAAAAATAAAATGTTTAAAATATAGAGCAGTTATGAGATTATACCTTTGCGTGTAAGATTGACTCTTTAAAATTATTTCTCTATACTGTATAAACAATACTCAAAAATTAACTGCCATCAAGTTTATTACAACTCATAGTGACCATCTTTAGTTTTCTAAGACTATAAATCTTAATGAGAGGAGACTATCTATATCTTTCCTGCATAGCCAAAACCACTCATGGATTCTAAGCACAGAGAATTCATGGCCTTCTGGTTAGCAGAACAACACACTAGGGACTATATCATCAAAGTTCTTTGGATATGCATACAATATTTGATAAAAATAAGCAAGTAAAACTCATTCTATAGTAAAGACTAATATCCCAATTATAAAATGGCCAAAAGACATGGAAAGACTTTTCACAGAGGAAGACATTCAGATGGCCAACAAACACCATGCTCAAAATCAATGGCACTAAGAGAGATGCAAATCAAAACCACAGTGAGATACCATTTCATCCTAATAGCAATGACAAAGTTTAGCAGGACAGCAAGCAATAAATGGAGAGCATGTGGAGAGGTGGGGTCTCTCATACACTGTTGGTGAGAGTATAAAATGGTACAACCACTCTGGAAGGCTATTTGGTGTTTCCTCAAAAACAGTTGAATATAGAAACTCCATATTACCTAGCGATTCCACTACTAGCAATATACCCCAAGAAAATTAGAACTGAGACACACATGGAGATTTTACACCAAAGTTAATAGCAGCATTATCCACCTATGTGAGAACATTGAAACAACTCAAATGTCCAACCACAACTGAATGGATTGAGAAATGGTGGTACATTCACACAAGGAAATACGATGTGGTAGTACTCAGGACCCATGGGAAAGTCTGCTGTTAGGGACCTCTCCAAAGTGCTGAAGAGCAGTGGTGTCTCTCTGGAGACTAAGGAGCATCTGATACAGGCCATAGTCTTCGCAATCACCTGTTATGCATCAGAGGGTTGGACAATGACCAAGGAGGATAGAAGGAGAACTGATGCCTTTGAGCTGTGGTGCTGGAGAAGAGTACTGAGAATACCATGGACTGCTAGGAAAACAAATAGATTTGTCCTGGAGAGGGTTAAACCGGGTGGCTCCTTGGAGGCAAGGATTCTGAGGCTCCGTCTAACTTATTCGGACATGTAGTGAGGAGAGACCGGTCCTTGGAGAGGGACATCATGCTTGGGAGAGTGGAGGGACGGCACAGGAGAGGAAGACCCTCTATGAGGTGGATTGATTCAGTGACTGGGATAATTGGGATGGGAGTGTCAGAGACAGTGCGATTGGCACAGGACAGAGCGGAGTTTAGGGCTGTTGTACATAGGGTCGCTATGAGTCGCAGGCGACTCGACGGCACATAACAACAACAACAGTACTCAGGAGCAATGATTTCCAAAAATACCACATAATTTGGGAGAGACTGGAGAGCATTTTGCTGAGTGAACTAACTCAGTCTCATAAGAACAAATACTGCATAAAACCATGTTGTAAAAATTGAAGGATAACTAGTAAAACATGTATGGATACCCAAGGGGAATGAGTAGGAGCAGAGATGTGAGGATAAGTAAGTGAAAAACCACAGGTTTACACAATTTGGTGGTTGGACGGAGGGGGTAAAGAAAATGAGAAAGACTCAGTGGGGACCTGAAAAGACAGAGTAATGATGGTCGTAATCCAATGATGATTAATTTTATAAAACATAATGCATGGGAATAATTGTTTGGAACACAATGTGAATGAAGAATAGTCTGAAACACATGTATGAACTTTGTAAACAAACCAATATAAAATAATTTTAAAAAACAACAACAAAAATTCCTTCTCTATGGGATATTTATGTAACAATCCTTTATCTGATTAATAACTATTATAAAGTGTTTATTCAAACTCAAACTCATTGTGGTAAAGTAGAACCAACTTATAGATGACGCTTGTCAGTGGCTGTAATTGACTATCTTTCTCACACAGAGCCACTAGTGGATTTGAACCACCAAAGGAGTACAGCCTCTGGGTTACAAAGTTAAGCTAAGGACTCTCTGAAGCACAATGAGAAGTTCTGTAGCCACGGCCCACCATTACTTAGCTGAACTAATCTTCACAAACAAAGATGAGGTGGATTAATAGGAAAATAAAATGCTATGTCAGACTAAAATTTTATAAACAGAAGAAGAAATGCTGAAATTTGCAATACAGGCTCAACACCAGAAAACAACTGAAGTCTTTATATTTTTCCCATTTTTATATAAAAGCATATCTATATTATTTGGCTAAAAAATATAAAAATGTAATTATGGAAAACTAAAATTATATGCACAGCACCATTTTACGATAAACAATGAATTTAAGATGAAAATTTGTCTTAGTTTCCCAGTGTTGTTACAATATAAATACTATAAGTAGATAGTTTTAACAAAAAGAATTTTTTTTTCATGGGTTAGGAGGCTAGAAGGCAAAATTCAGTGTGCTGAAGGCATAATCATTTTAAAGCTCTACTATTAATCAAAGGATGTGTTTCTTTATTGGTTCAAATTTAGTAATTTTCAGGACAAAAATGATCAACCTCACCTTGTGTGATTGAAGCCTTGGAAATCCAGTGGAAGGCTGATTTTTAGGCAACAATTTTTATTCTGTTATCCTTACTTATTGTCTAGCTTTCAGATGCATAGCAAATTATT
This sequence comes from Elephantulus edwardii, assembly GCF_000299155.1. Taxonomy (NCBI): domain Eukaryota; kingdom Metazoa; phylum Chordata; class Mammalia; order Macroscelidea; family Macroscelididae; genus Elephantulus; species Elephantulus edwardii. The sequence goes on from NW_006399872.1 coordinate 827,541, forward strand.
AAAAAGACTAAGACCTGAACCAGGCACATCTTTTTCTTCAAAATGACATTATTCTTTTTTACGAATCTGGAGAGGCCTCTCACAGCAGACTTGTCCAATGTAATATGTCTCCTGATCTCCTGACTGCTGGTACTAATGGGGGTGATTGTGGTTGTAAGTATGATGAAATTATTGACATTAAATCTTTGCTTCATCTATTATAATGTTGTTTATCAGTTCAGTGGTGGATATTTTTGTTTTCTTGATGTTGAGATGTAATCCATATTGAATATTGTAGTCTTTGATCTTCTGCAACAAGTCTTTCAAATTCTTATTTTTAGCAACCACGAATATATCATCTGCATAACACAGCTTTTTGATGAGGTTTCCTCTGATTCTGATACCACATTCTTCTTCATACAGTCCAGCTCCTGAAAAAAAAATTGCTTAGCATACAGATTGAATAGGTAAGATGAAAGGATTCAACTCTGACACACACCGTTCTTGATTTTGAACCATGCAGTGTTTCTTTGATCTGTTCCTACAAAAGCTTCTTGGTATCTTCTTGGTTTCTTACTAGTATAAATAAGTATACTAGAATTCCCATTCTTCTTCATGTTAGCCGTGATTTTTTATGATTCTCATAGTCAAATTTTTCTCTTTGTCAATAAAGCACAAATAGGCATCGTTCTGGTTAATACTATGGTAGTTGCTGTTGTTGACTGTCTTTGAGTCAAGCACAATTCATAGCGACCCTATGAAGAAAAGGGCTGAAAGCCTTTCTGTAACTATTGACATTTATCAAAGTTTATAGAGATTCTGGAGGCAGTTTTTTAGGTTCTATGGTAGAGGTCCACTCAAAAGAGCAATTCCTTCTTTTTTATCCTTCTTAGAGGTCAAAGGCTAAACTATATTATATACTGATTTGGCAAATTGTCTTTCAAGAATAACTGTGGAAATAAGATATACAGAGACAAACAAAATCTCCAATAATTCATCCCTACAAGACCATTCCTATAAAAAGGTGTTAAAAAAAAGTCCTCTAGACATGAAAAAAAATATATTACAAAGAAACTTGAAGGTCCAAAACAGATGATCTCAGATAAAGGAAACTGCAGTGGGGGGTAAAAAAAAGGACAAGTTTTAAGGTATTCTTACATGACATCCAATATTTTTATACATTTTTAAAAGGATAAATCATTGTCTTTAAGGATGAAATTAAGATGATAATAATAATATATATGAGCATATGACAGTAGAAATATATAGGAGTTTATAGATAAATCTGTATATCTCACAAACACATTAAAAAAAGAAATGGACATGTGAGTAAAAATATTTCACTGTAAAAAATAAGTAAAAAGAAAAACTTACAAGAAAAATTTAAGTCTTGTTTGATCTATAATTATGACCCATGTATATGCTACCTACAAGAAATACGTCTTTGACTAACATACAAAGAAATTGAAAATGTAAATACATTATCAAAATATGCCTAAAATAAACAAATGAGAGTAGAAGTAATGATCTTAGTATTGGGCAAAATAAAATTAAAGGCAAAATCTTTTAGAAGACACAAATTTGAATATTACATAATGATTCAAGAATAAATTCACTAAAAAGATATAATAATTATAAAAATGCAACTTACAAGCACTGAAACATTCAAAGAAACTACTGAATGATTTGAAAGGTTGGAACTTCTATAAGAATAGTGGGACACTTTAATATACCACTCTTGCTAATGCAGAGAATATCTGGAAATTAAGGAAATATAAGACCTGAATGATCTGATAAACAAACTAGAACTACTGTAGATATATAGAACACTCTATCCAATAATATACCCAACAACATGAATAATTTCTTCTCCAGAGCTCAGGTAGCATGCTTAAAGTTAAGTCACATGTTATATCACAAAACAAGTCTCAGTAAATTTAAGAAAAGTAAAACCACATATATTTTCTCTAGTCAGAATGGTATGAAACCAGATATTAGAAAAAAGGGAAAAAAATAAAAAAACAACCCAGAAATTCAATAGCTCAGTATTAACCAACAAATGAGTTAAGGAAAGATTGAAAAGAAAATCAGATTATTTAAATACTTATGACAATAGAAACACAGCATATCATAATCTATATGATATCTGCAAGTGCAGGATTCAAGAGGGTAATTATAACTGTAATAACCTATTATAGAAGTGAAGGATTATCTCTAATCATAACCCTACCAGAAAAAACTTAAAAAGTAGAAAAAAGGCCAAAGTAAAAGTAATTAGAAGATTAGAACAGAGATAAATACAATAAAAAATATCATTTTAAAAAACGGAAAATAGTGAGTTAAAGCAGAAACTAATTTTTTTCAAAGAATCCATAAAATCAACAGATCTTTAATTAGACTGGTAAAGAAAAAAGGGGGAAAGATAGATACACAGCAAAATCTGTGAAAGCCTGCAGCTATGTAAGATGGAAACTTCAAGAGAAAGAAAACTTACATATTTTCCACTAATACATAAGAATAGAATATACGGTAAGATTTCACTTGATTAAAGCCAAAAAACTTGTCAGAGTCAGAAAATCAAATGCAATTCTATTACGCTCAATCTTTTAGTGTCTCATTATGCAAAATTATAAAGGAAAATGGGAAGATGTAGCAGATGTATACAAAATAAAGTTATAAGAATATCATGAGCATTTAAATGTCAACAAATAATAAAATCTAGATGAAATAGAGAAAAAATCCTAGAAATATATAAACTAGTTACACTGAGAAGAGATGGACATTTCAAGAGAATTATAAAAGTGAAGGCATTTAATTAGTATCCAAACAAAGAAAAATCTTGAACTAGATGGCTTAATGGAGAATTCTAACAAATGTTTATATAGAGAGAAATAAATAATCCAAATTCTTCTTAATCCTTTTTAAAAATTATAGAGGTGAGAAAAAACCCAAGTTCTTTTATGAAATAGTAGCACACTTAAACTAAAAGCAAACAAGAACAACACAATAAACCTACAGAGTAATCTATAAATATAATGCAAAAATTCTTAACAAAATACTAGTAAGCAAAATCCAAAAGCATATTTTATAAAACATAAAGCATGAGAATGTATGAAACAAAATGTGAATGAAATAATGGGAAACATAATGTATACACAGTTTGTAAGCAAACCAATAAAAGTTTTTAAAAAAGATTTATATATCATAATCAAGTGGGAGTAGTCCTAGAAATTCATGTGTGTGTCAATATTAGAAAACCAACCAATATTAATAAGAATAAAAAAGAACTGCAGGTCATCTCTCTGTAAATGCAGGGAAGGCATTTAACAAAATAGAACTTACTTTCTTGATTAAAACAGGCAAAGGGTAAAAATAGAAGTAAAACTTTTTAGAATAATAAAGGTCATTTAAACAGCTCACATAATATGCCATGAAGAAATACTGAAAGCATTCCCTTAAGACAAAGAGCAAGATAAGAACACCATCAGCACCACTACTATTTAACATGATACAGGGAGTTGTAGCCATAACTGAGCAAGGAAAGAAGTAAAAGTTACTCAAATCAAGAAAAAGAAGTTAAAATAATTAGTTTGACAAAGTATGTCTTCCTATATACGGAGAACCTACAATCTGGATTCTAACACTATTATCTGTGTTCCTCAAACAGTTCACCATGTTTTCAAAGGCTTGTTATTTCAGAAGTGAGTGGCCAATCCTGTTTCCTAGTCTGCCTTAGTTGGGGTCTCTGCTTAAATTTATCCACTATGGGTGATCCTACTGGCATTTGATACTTTGATGGCATAATTTCCAGCACCACAGCAACCAAAAGTTACCGCCATACAGCAGCACACTGACAGACAAATGCTATGCAAATA
>NW_006399872.1:836802-845272 GCF_000299155.1 Elephantulus edwardii
AAAGTGAGCTTTAGAGGCAGCACAACTTTATCTCACATATTTTGGGCATGTTTTTAAAAAGGGCTTCCTTGGAAAGGTATATCATTCTTGGAAAGATGGAAAACCAGTAAAAGAGAGGAAGACCCTCAATGATTGGCACAAGGACTGCAACAGTGGGTTCAAGTATGTCAGAGATGATTCAGTGACACAAGATTCAGTGACAGGATTCAGATCTGTTGTTCATATGGTTGCTATGAGTCATACTTAACTGTTGTGCATAGGGTTGCTATGAGTCATACTTTCCACCAAAGTTTCAAATGTCAGGAGGGTCATCTATGGTGGACAGGATTATGCAGAGACGCAGATTAAGGCAGATCAAGTAGCATTCACTATTCACTTCTGAAATAACAGGCCTTTGAAGACATGATGAACTATGGCACCTAACAACAAAAATAAACAGAACATTGCAAAGAATAGGAATTCCACCATAGGTTGTGTTGACGTAGAATCTGAACATAGAACGAAAGGTAACAAAATTCTAACATAAAAAAGGGATATTGCATGGTTTAAAATAAGGAAAAGTACGTGTCATGATTTTATGTTGTTAATATACTTATTGAATCTGTATGCTAACCATTTAATCTGAGAAACTGAACTATGTGAAGCAGACCATAATATCAGGATTGAAAAAAATGTACTAACAACCTGAAATGTAAGATTACACAACTTTGTATGATGAGAGTGCTCTTGCAGTATTTATTAATGATGACCCAACACTACAATTTACAATGTGGATTACATTTTAACATAAAAAACACAAAAATTCTTGCAATTGAACCAATAAGCAACATCCTGATAAATAGAAAACATTGCTGGTGTCAAGGATACAATTTTATGTGGATCTATAATCAACATATATAAAACAAAATAAAAAAAAAATACAATGAATGAAAAGGAGAGTCCTCCCACTACAGAATGATTGCAAAGTGGACAAAATAATGGGTCCAAGCAGAGTAATAATTATGAGAATGGCGCAAAATTGAACGTTTTGTTCTATTGTACATAGATTATGAGTAGAACTAACTCATTGGCACCTAACAATATGATTTCTTATTCATTAAAGTTATTGTGATTATATGTTGTTGAGTCAATTATAACCCATAGAGAACAATGGTTCTGAACTTCGCCTGCACCAACCTCTTTGACTCTGACTAGCATTTTATTTTTTTCTTCCCTTAAATTGTTATTTTTGTGTAATGGTTGTTTTGTACCATTGAGTCACAGACAACCCCGAACTGACCCTCCAGCAGTTTTTCAGAGGCAGTAAATTGCACGGGATGAAATGTCTATCCTTCCCCTGAAAAGCAGGTGGAGGATTCAAAGAACCTACCTTTGGTAGGTAGTGAAATTCTTACCACTGAGGTATTAGGGCTCTTTTACCAATTATTATACTACTGAAAATAGTATCAATTATTAGCATTATCTTACTTAGTAACAAGGCTCAAATTGATTGACTACCTGTTTTTGGCAACTTTGTATTGTTAATCAAATAAAAATTTCAGAGTTACTTCTAATATCCATTTTGGTCTTTTCTTTCTCCAATCTGGAATGACATTTTACTTTCTTCGTGGGTGACGTCCTTTATGCCTTCCCACAACTGTCTAGTCAGTCATTTTGTCAGTTCAGTATGTCAAATCTAATTTTCAGATGGTTTTCAATTCATTTGGTATATACTCAAAGTTGTATCTTGGTCCTTCTTGGCTTGTTTTAAGTTTCTTCAGTTCAATTTGAACTTGAATATGAGTAGTTGACCATATGTTCCATAATCAGCCCCTAGCCTGAATTTGAATGCCGATATTGAGCTTCTCCAATGTCTCTTCCCACAGATGAAGTCAATCTTATTCCTATGTGGTCCATCAGGTGAAGTACATATATACAGTCTTCCTTTTAAAAAATAATCAACTACAATGAACAAGTCATTCATTATGCAAAATCCTATCATATCTAGCCTCATTTCTGTCACTTAAGGTCATATTTTCCAACTATTAGTTTTTCTTCTTTGTTTGCAATGTTTGCATTCTGAAAAGAACCTGAAGATCTTGCTGCAGAATTTCAAGGATTATAGTCTTCAACATAGATTAAAGCTTAATATCAAGAAGACAAGATTTTCACCACTGGGCCAATTGGCAGAACCATGATAGATGGGGAAACAACTGAGGTTGTTAACAATTACAGCTTGCTCAGCTCCACAATCAACACTCCTGGTACTTGCTGTCGTTGATTTTCTTCGAGTTGAGCACAACTCACAGCGACCCTATGAACAAAATGCCTGAATCCTTTCTATAACTATCGACATTTATCAAAGTTTACAGAGTTTCCAAAGGCATGTTGTTAAGGAAGCAGCCACTCCTGCTTCCAACCTTGTCTTAAACTTGGAGCTCCACCAAACACTGTCCACCGTAGGTGACCGTTATGGTATTTGACAACCCAATGGCACAAGATTCAGCTCCACAGAAACCCCAGGTTGCCTCAGCACAGCATATTGACAAAAGATTGCTGTATGACTTAGAAAAATGTTTCTGCAAAATATGACAACCAACTTTAAATACAATGGCCATTCCTGAGGTCTTATTGACTCTCAAAAAGAGCTTTAATAAAAACAATATAGTATGTTGTTGTTGTTGTTGTTGTTGTTATGTGCCATTGAGTCACCTGTGATGTATAGCCATGCTGTGTACAACAGCTCTGAACCCTTCCCTGTTCTGAGCCAGACTCATTAATTCCAACACACCAACCCCCAACACCCCATTCATCGTATCAATTCATCTCATCCAGGTTCTCCCCATCCTGCACTGTCCTGCCACCCTTCCAAGCTTGATGTCCTTCTCCAAGGACCAGTTCCTTCTGGCCACGTGCCCAAAGTATGTGAGAAGGAGCTTTAAAATTCTAGCCTCCAAGGAGAGACTTGGTTTCACCCTCTCTAATACAGACCAATTTGTTTTATTGGCAGTCCATGGTATGTTCAAGACTCTTCTCCAGCACTACAACTCAAATGTATCAATTCTTCTTCTGCCACCCTTAGTCATTGCCCAGCTCTCTGAAGTGTAACAAGTAATTGGGAAGACTATGGCCCAGATTGGGCACACCTTTGTCTTTAGACTGACATAGTGGCTCTTCAGCACTCTAGAGAGGTCCATGACAGAAGAAGAATCGATGTTTAATGAATAAAGATATTAAAGAATTGATGCCTTGAATTATGGTTTTGAAGAAGAATACTTAATATACTATGAACTGCCAGAAGAACAAATAAATCTGCCTTGGAAGAAGTACAAACAGAATGCTCCTTTGAGGCAAAGATGGTGAAACTTCATCTTACTTTTTTTGGGCATATTTTCAGAAGGAATCAGTCCTTGGAAAGAGACATCATACTGGAAAAGATAGAAAGAATGTCAGTGAAAGAGGGCACAATCCTTAACGAGATGGACTGTCATAATGGCAACCACAAAGTAATTACATGTATGAATAAGCACACTTGAACCTAAAGTAAATCTTGTAATTCATTAAAATATTATGTTATTGTTAGTCTTAAGAATGGATTTTCTCTCAACCTTCAAGGTATTCCATCTAATAATCTCACAGAGATATTGAAAAATAAAGAAGTATTGAGACTAGCCAAAGACAAAGCCAGGATGCCAGAGCCTAATATAATGTTACTATTACACAATCTCCTCCAGGTTTCCTATAATACAAATAGATTTGATTACAGAGAAATAGTCTCACCATATTTAGTAGTTGAGTCATTTTTTCACTTCTTGACAAGGAAGTAGTACATTTAGTAGCCAAGTTAGGACGTGTTAGGACTTCAGGATGTTTAGTGACCTGTAAATTCCAAAAGCATATCGTAAAGAATGGAAAAAAAGAAATACAAGTTATTATTTTTATCAATACAAAAAACATATTTAAAAAACACATCTGTAGTAAAGTTTGCAAGTATTGCTCTATCAATTAAAAAAACAACAAAAATACATTCTTAGAGAACTTAAATTTATAAAATAGAATGTAGAAGTATGTAAGCCAATAAGATAATAAAATTTCTGAGTAGTTAATTCATTGAATCCCTCAGTAAGTGGTATGGATCTGTATATATTATTTAAGCACATTAAAGGCAAATTATTAGTTATAACTGAATGTTAAATGCAGACATCAATTCTTGTTCTGTGTCATAACCAGCAGACACTGATTTAAATAATATATGAGCAAAGGCATTTGATCAACTATATAGTAATATTTGTAATATGATTGTCAGTATATGAAATAACAATAGTATTTAAACTTGATCACATAATAATTCTGCATGAACAAAATTTCTAATATAATCAATGGTTTCTTAAATGTCATTATGCATTATATGCATTGTAATTATAAACTGATTAGCTAGATAATACTGAGAATCTAAAAGTTTAATTAGCAATTAATCTTTATGGTATTATGGTCTTTTTGATCCATCATATAATTTAACTATTTATCGTCTTTTTTGTAAATTAAAATATAAAACTAGCAGAAATATTTTTGTATAGAGAACAAAGAGGTTTCTGTTTTTACGTTTCTCACGGTTTTTATTTCAGGATTTTATGTTCATCTTTCAGAATATTATATGTAATAGAAAAAGACTCTATTACTCTCCTCCTAGGTTTTTGGTTTTTAGGACATTAATGTTGCAAAAAGTAGAAACCAAGGAGGAGAGTTAAAGTTTCAGCAGTTCTTGCTGGATGTTTGAAGGAGAAGCTGACTATAACTGCTCTGAGGCAAACCTTGCTGGACGATTTGGTTATAACTTCATGAAGAAAAACATTGATGGATGATTTGGATTTGACTGCTGACCTGAAACTGGAACCTGGACTAACAGAGGAATTGTGCCTTGTGACTGTTAGGCTAAAACTTGGATATGCATTGGTATTCTTTGCCTCCTGAACTCTCTAACTTCCTTCCCTAATAAACTCCACTGTCAGTATCATAACTGAGTCTGTGAGTCAGCAATGAATAAAAACCTCTTGCTGTTGGTGGGGATTTACAGGCATCATGGAGTTGAGCTATGAACTCTTTATCTATTTTCTCATCTGGGTCAGTGAAGGGTGGTGTTATTCTTCTGGCCCTTTCAGAAAGATGCTCATGGCCCTGTGCCGCTATGTCTTGTTTTCCTCACTTTACACAATCACACAAAAGGAGACTACTCATCTTTTTCCAACAGAGCAGCTAGTGGATTTCAATTACCATACAGGTAGTAACTCTACAGAACATAGCATAACAGTCAAAAGGTACCATAAATGGTATCACCTCTGAGAAGTGAACTATGGATATGATACGCGGCTGCTTTTTCCTTAGGATATTTTTTGGTAATAAATAGCACAAAATATGAATATGGATTTAGGTATTGTAGAAGAGGGCTAAGAAACTGAAAAACACATTTACTGGGAGTTTTGGGGAATAAATAGAAAACTGCTTATTTGAAGTGCTTAAAAAATGGTGTTTCAATATTGAGATAATTGCAAGGAGGTGAGGGCACGTTGTTGTGTGTCATTGAGTTGAATACAACTTATAGTGACCCTCTGAACAAAAGATCTGAATTCTATTCTATCTTGTGTCATCTTTATCATCCCTGATACATTTGTTCCCATTACTGCAGTCACCATGTCAATCAATCTTATTGGTAACCTAAAAATCTAAGACAGAAAAGCTTATAAAACTAGGTAATAAGAACTTGGCAGATAAAAAAGGGCCTTGATAATTCTAAGCTCATAGTTGAAAGCTCCACAAGAAATATACTTAAAACATTGAACCAATCAGAAGCAAAGAATAATCATAAAGTTCATGATCACATCATAGTTCTTTCTCACTGAAGAAAATATGTCTTTCTAGTAGAAAATAATACCTGTTCTTTGCAGTATTCTAGAAATAAAAAAATAATTTCTAAATAAAAACATGGGGAAAATTTGTTGTCAAAGAATTCTCCACAGTAATAAAGAACAAGATCTTGCCTGATGCAAGTTGGAGCCTTTTCAAATACTTCCTACTCATCTGAAATGTAGACAATAAATAAAGATGACCAATGAATAATTTAATCTTTTGAATTTGGGGTGTCAGGAAGATAATGAATTTGGACTGACAAAATAACAAACAAGCCTTGGAAGAGGTACAACCTGGTCATTCCTTAGAGGCAAGGGAAATGAAAGTTCATCTTTCATACTTAGGATATGTTTTCAGGAGAGACAAAATAATGAAAGCATTCTGGGAAAGAGTGAAAGTAAGAGAAAGACAGGAAGACCTTTAACAAGATGGACTGACACAGTGACTATAACAACCAGCTCAATATCAGAGTTCATGATGATGGTGTAGGACATAGCAGAGTTTAGATCTGTTGTTTATAGGTTTTCTATGAGTTGTAGTTTCAATGGCATCTAACAACAGCAACAGTATTGTGATAAGGAGCTTTGGTTGGTGGTTACAGGGTCAGGGGTTTCATGTCAAACAAAAAAACATACAGCTCAAATCATTCAGCTACTCCACAAAAGAAAGGTGGACAATCTCCTTCCATGAAATTTACCCCATGAAAACCCACTGGAGGTTCAAGTATGAGCTGGTTCTGACTCAACAGCAATGAGTTCAAGGTTATCATATTTGATAACGCTATTCTGTCCATACTATTGGCAATAACAAATCATGCTAAAAAGAGATATAACAAAAAATCAAGGAGAGTAAAAAAGACAATAACAACAACCTTTGAGTGATAGAGGACTTTAAACAAGGACTTTAAAATAATGATAATTTATAGACTCAACAAAGCAGAGGGAATCAAATAGAAAAATAATAGTAGAAAATATGGATAATTCCTCCTGAGACATAAAACCCATTATTTAAAAAAGGAGTCTAGGAACAAAATAATAGAATATCTGAAATTAAAAGGTCAATAGGTCCTTTTATTTAAAAATAAAATGGAAAATATGTAAAACAAAATATTTGCCATTTCAACACTTTTACATATACAATACAGTTATATCTACTGTGCTCATCATGTTGTACAGCCATCACTATTATACATTTGCAAACTTTTCCAACAGCCTTAACAGCCCCTTATCTGCTCATTCCTTAGTTCCTTCTCCATATTCCAATTGAATATTTAAGTTACTTCCACTCTACAGAAAAACTAATAGCATTTCAGACACAACTAAAAAGAAGACAACATAACTGGAAGATTACTTAGTGGAAAATATCCTAACTGGTGCAGAAAGAGGGAGAGGGGAAAGATATAAAGAAATATTTCAAAGATCCAGGAAGCATCAAAAGAAGATGAAAGACATGCATAGACTTGCTGTACCAAAAGAACTGAGTGACACTGACAAATTTCAGGAAGTGCAATATGAACAACAGTCGATAATTATAAAGGAAGACTTTCAAGCTGCACTAAAGACATTTGCAAAAAATAAGGCCCCAGGAATTAATGGAACCCCAACTGACATGTTTCAACTAATAGATGAAGTGTGGGTGTGCTCACAAGTCTATGTCGGGACATTTGGAGGAAAGGTGCCTGGCTGACTAGAAGAGATCTATGTTTATTTCTGTTCCCAAGAAAGGTGATCCAATAGAATGTGAAAATTTATCAAACAGTATTATTAATATCACATGCAAGTAAAATACTGCTTAAGATACTTCAAAATCAGCTAAAACAATATATTGGCAGAGAACTGTCAAAATTCAAGCTAGGTCTAGAAGAGGCTATCACATCAGGGATATCATTGTTAATTTCAGATGGATCCTGGCTGAAAGCAAAGACTACCAGAAAAATGTCTATCTGTGTTTTACTGGCTATGCAAAGACATTTGACTGTGTGGATCATAACAAATTATGGCTAACAATGAAAGGGATGGGAATCCCTGAACAATTAATTAACCCATGACTGCAACAGAAGAGACTGACAGCAGCATGATATAGTCAGAATCAAAGAAATCTTGTTAGCTTGAGAATTAGGCCATCACATCAGAAGCTGATCAATCAGAGATGGGTGTTAAATGTTGTAGGCAAAAGTAGGAAAGGCTGGTGGTGGAGTAGGGAAAGGGTGGATTAGAAAACAAACAAAGAAACAAACATGTACTGGGGTGGGCAGCAACATTGAATATTGGTCTTTTTCTAACTGGTAAATGTCTTTTATCTGCTCTTTTCTGTAGAATGCTTGTCTGTCAAATACTATTATATATATTTAAAAACTGAGACAGATTAGGAAGGATTGGCTATCCACTTCCGAAATTACAGGCCTTTGAAAAACCTATGTACAATAGAGTATCATTTGGACTAACAGACATGTCAATTGAAACTGAGATTTTAGAAATGGAAACACAGAGAAAAAGGAACATCTATAAGAAGACACTAGTGATTGGAACTTGGAATGTGAGAATCATGAATGTAGGAAAATTGGACATTGTTAAGAAAGAAATGGAAC
>NW_006399872.1:846322-847037 GCF_000299155.1 Elephantulus edwardii
CAGATGAGACTCTGAGTGCTGCATTAGAGTGCCGAGAAGCCAAGGTTGAAGGAAGAAACCAAGAAATCAAAGAGCTGAACAGAAAATTTCAAAAGACAGCTCAGGACGACAAAGCAAGATACTATATTAAATGTGCAGACAGCTGGAGTCAGAAAATCAAAAGGGCTGAACTCGCTCAGCATTTCTTATGCTGAAGGAGTTGAAAAGCAAATTCAAGCCATGGGTGGCAATACTTAAGGACAGTTTAAGCCACGGGTGGCAATACTTAAGGATAGTTTGAGCAGAATGTTAAATGATCCAGGAAGTATCAAAAGAAGATGGAAGGAGTACAAAGAGTCACTGTATCAGAAAGATTTGGCTAACACAGAGGAACATCATGAAATAACATATGAGCAAGAGCCTATGGTGATGAAGGAGGAAGTTCAAGTTGCTTTTAAGGAATTGGCAAAAAACAAGGCTCCAGGAGTGGACAGCATACCAACTGATGTATTTCAACAAACAGACGCTGCCCTGGATGTGCTCATTAAGGTGTGCCAGGAAATCTTGAAGACAGCCAGCTGGCCAACAGACTGGAAGAGATCATTCCAAAGAAAGGTGACCCAATAGAATGTGGAAATTATCGGGCAATATCACTGATATCACATACAAGCAAAAGTCTGCTGAAAATTATCCAAAAACGTTTGGAACAATATGTCAACAGAGAACTGCCAGATGT
>NW_006399872.1:848939-849530 GCF_000299155.1 Elephantulus edwardii
TTTGAAAAAGTGGAGGGATGGCATTGGAAAGGAAGACCCTCGATGAGATGGATCAATTCTGTGAGTGGAGTGATGGGAATGAGTGTGTTTGAGACAGTGCAGTTGGAACAGGATAGAACGTTGTTTAGGGCTCTTTTACATAGGGTCGCTATGAGTTGCAAGCGAATTGATGGCACATAACACCAACAACAAGCTTAATAAGCTGTTGTCTGAATAGAGCAAGGGCATATTACACCATTTGGAATTAGGACGGATACACTTTAAGGTTATATTCTTTCTCCGTATCTATTCAATTGTATGCTTAGAAAATCAGTCAAGAAGCTGGATTCTACAAAGAAGACCATGTATCAGGTTTGAGCATGAGTCATCAAGCGCCTATGTTTTACAGATGGCACAACCTTGATTGCTGAAAATAAGAAGGACTTCAAACACTTACTGCAAAGGGTCAAAGAATATAGCCTTCAATATGGATTGCATCTCAACATCAAGAAGATAAAAATCTTCCCCTCTGGATGAATAGGCAACATTATGATAGATGTACAAAAATCTTAACTTGTTAACAATTTTATCATACTTGAACCCACAATAAAC
>NW_006399872.1:870130-872541 GCF_000299155.1 Elephantulus edwardii
AATCAATGACACTGTTCTGTAGTTTCCACACTCAGTTGGGTCACCTTTCTTTGGAATGGGAACAAATATAGATCTCTTCCAGTCAGTTGGCTATGTGGAGAAACAGATAGTAGCAGAATATTATTAAATATCAGTTTAATTTCATCTGTTTCTATTGTGAAGTTTACAGAGACATTGGCAATCTCTGGAGAGCAGTCACTTAAGGGAAGTTTCTGGGGTCATGTTTGTTGTATGTTTCCTGTTCGTTCCCTCCTGCCTCAAAAGTAGATGGCCCTTGAGCCTCAGACTAAGGGTGGAAGTTTGCTGGAGGGTACGGCTTTAAAATAGATAATAAGGAGATGGGTCTGTGGGATGGCCTGGAGCCTGGGGTCTTGGAGTCTCCTTCCACTCTAGGAGTTGGCTAGCTGGCTAGCATCTTGATGGCAGTCTCTGGATGGCAGTCACATAAGAGAAGTTTCTGGGTTCATATTTGTTGTGTGTTACTGTTCTTTTCTCCTCTCAAAAGTGAGTGGTCCTTGAGTCTTATACTAAGGGTAGAGGCCTGCTGAAGAGTGTGTCTTTAAAATACAGTAGGTCCCTCGGGCCTGTGGCTCTCAGGCCAAATTTGTTAATTTTAGTATGAATATTGTTTAAAAGACACAGCAATTATTTGTCTATTTGCTGTACTGAACTATTTGGAGTTGCTGTGATATTGAACACTGTTCATAGTTGTGTCAAAAACCATAACGGTTGTGTATTATGTACAATGTTTGGATGGGCTTCTGGATTGATTCATGTTGGGAAGCAGGAGTGGCATGCACTTCCGTTTTAAACTAATGCCTCTGGAAACTCTACAAACTCTGTTATAAATTTACAGAAATAATGTTAATTATAGAACAGAGTTCAGGTCTTTGTGCAAAGCTTACCCTGAGTCGTAGTCGACTCAACAACACTTAACCACTGCAAATTGAGACTAGTGCTGTTATATCAGGAGGAACATTATCTAACTTTGCACAACACTCTTTGTCAATGTGCTGTATGAAGTAACCTGGGTTTGCTGTGTTGCTGAACCTTGTGCCACGGGGATATCAAATACCATAATGGCTTTCCACCGTGGACAGTGTTTGGTGACGTTCCCAGTTGTAAAACAGGTTGGGAAGCAGGAGTGGCATCCACTTCCTAAACCACATGCCTCTGGAAACTCTATGAACTTGGAGAAGCAACAATAGCTATGGAAAGGCATTAGGTCTTTTGTTCATAGAGTCACTATGAGCTGACCTCAACTCGATGACAATCAACAACAGATGAAATGGACAAATTCCTTGAAATTCATGCCCTACCCACATTAACATGAACAGATGTAGAACCCTTGAACACCAAAAAACAAAACAAAACAAAACAAAAAAAACACACAAAAGAACAAACTGAGCAAGTCATCAGAAGATTCACACAAACACACACAGAAAAGTCCTAGACTAGATGGCTCAGTGGTTGAATTCTACCAAACATTCAGAGAAGATCTATCACAAATTCTACTTAAAAAAATTAGGAAAAAGAAAAAGGATACTCCAAAAGTCATTATAGAAGGAAGCATAACCCTAATAGCAAAACTAGGCAAAGATATTGCCAAAAAAGAAAACTAAAGACTAATATCACTCATGAATATAGATACAAAAATCCTTCACAAAATACCCAACAATAGAATCCAAAAGCACATCAAAAAAATAATTCATCATGACCAAGTGGGATGTATAACAGGTTTGCATGCATGATTCAACATAAGAAAAACATTCAAAGTGATTCATCAGCTGATTTCTGGGTTCTTAATTCTGTTGCATTGATCTATGTGTTTGTCACCGTACTAGTACCACACTGTCTTGACCATGACAGCTGTGTAGTAGGATTTGAGATCAGGAAGTGAGAAGCCCCCTACATTTCAGGACTGCTTTACTTATTCGGAGTCTCTCACCATTCCAGATGAAATTGGAAATTGCCTTTTCCACCTCATTGAAGAATAGAGTTGGTATTTGTATTAGGATTGAATTAAACTTGTAGATTGCCTTTGGCAGAACCATCATTTTCACAATATTGAGTCTTCCTATCCATGAGCATGGTATTTTCTTTCATTTCTTCAGGTCTCTTTTTGTTTCTTGTAGTATTGTTTTGTAATTTTCTTTTAAAAAAAGAATAGGTCTTTTGTGTTTCTACTTAGATTTGTTTGCAAGTATTTAATCTTGTGGTTAGCTATGGTGAAGGATATTGTTTTTCTTAGCTCCATTTCTGTATTCTCTTCGTCACTGTAGAGAAATCTAATTGATTTTTGTTGATCTTGTATCCTGTCATTTTGCTGAATTGGTTGAATCTTTCCAGTAGTTCTTTTGCTCAGTCTTTAGGGTTTTTGAAGTATGCTTTCTTTTTTTTTTTTTTTTTTT
>NW_006399872.1:873313-875127 GCF_000299155.1 Elephantulus edwardii
CTGCACACATAGGGTCTCTCACCAGTGCACAATCGCTGGTGGGAGGTGAGATTTTCCTTCGAGATGTACTCCTTCCCACACTCCCTGCACACACAGGATTTCTCCTTATTATGGATTTCCTGATGGATGTTGAGATAATGCTTGATGACGAAGGCTTTTCCACACTCCTTGCAGACAAAGGGTTTCTCTCCAGTATGAGTTCACTGATGGGCAATGCAGTTAAACTTCCTGGTTAAGCCTTTTCCACACTCCTGACACCTATAGAGTCTCTCCCCGGTGTGAGTTCGCTGATGGACACAAAGGTTCCCCTTCGAAGTGAACTCTTTCCCACACTCCCTGCACACATAGGGCACCTCCCAATTGTGCATTTCGTGATGGAGAGTGAAGGAACTCTTTATGAAGAACCCTCTTTCACACTTCGTGCACTTATAAGTGTTTCCCCCATATGGATTCGTTGGTGGGCAGTGAGGTGATATTCTGTGAGGAACCTTTTTCCACACTCCTTGCAGACATAGACTTTCTCTCCAGTATGAGAGAGCTGATGGCGAGTGAGGGTAGACATCCTGGTGAAGCCTTTCCCACACTCCCCGCACACGTAGGGTCTTTCCCCAGTGTGTTTTCGTTGATGGACAGTGAGTTCACCCTTCGTGTTGACCGCTTTTCCACACACCTTGTACACATAGGGCTTTTCCCCAGTATGGAGTCGCTGATGGACAGTGAGGTAACTCTTTATGACGAACCCTTTCCCACACTCCCCGCACACGTAGGGTCTCTCCCCAATGTGTTTTCGTAGACAGATAAGGAGTTCCCACTTCGTGTTGAACCCTTTTCCACACACCTTGCACACATAGAGTTTTTCCCCAGTATGGATTCGCGGATGGACAGTGAGGCACCTCTTTCTGATGAAGCCTTTCCCACACTCGCTGCAGACATAGGGCGTCTCGCTGATGGACTGTGAGGTTTCCATCTGTGAGGAACCTTTTCCCACACTCCTTGCACACATAGGGTTTCTCTCCAGTATGAGTTCACTGATGCACAGTGAGGTTAGTCTTACTGATGAAGGCTTTTCCACACTCCTGGAAAATATAGGGTCTCTCTCCAGTATGACTTCGCTGATGGGAAATGAGGTGACCCTTCGTAATGAAGCCTTTCCCACAGTCCCCGCACACATAGGGTCTCTCCCCAGTGTGTTTTCATAGATGGATAGGGAGTTCCTTCCTCGTGTGGAACCCTTTTCCACACACCTTGCACACATAGGGCCTTTCCCCGGTATGGATTCTCTGATGGACAGCCAGGTAACTCTTTATGACAAACCCTTTCCCACACTCCCCACACACATAGGGTCTCTCCCAATCATGGATGTACTGATGGAGAGTTGAAGTATACTTTCTTATCATCTGCATATAGAGACAATTTTACATCCTCCAGCCAATTTGGATAGCTCTTATTTACTTCTCTTGTCTTACAGCTATTGCTAAGATGTTCAATATAATATTGAATAGGAGAGGTGACAATGGGCATCCTTGTCTAGTTCCTGTTCTGGAATGAAATCCCTTTAATATCTCTCAATTGAGAACAATGCTGGCTTTTGGGTTTGCATATATACTTTTTACTATATTGAGAAATCCCTCTCTTTTCCTATTTTTTGAGTGTTCTAATTAGAAAAGGGTGTTGGATTTTCCAAAGGCCTTTTCATGTGTCAATTGTTGGATCATTGCAATCCCAGAGGTATATGGTTCAAATCCACCAGATGCTCTCCTGGAGAAGGAGGGGGAAATCTCCTCCTGTACCAGTCAGATCTGTTTTGACGGTAC
>NW_006399872.1:879047-879723 GCF_000299155.1 Elephantulus edwardii
GCAAGCGACTCAATGGCACATAACAACAATAACAGCAACAACCTTAAATATTCCAACTAAAAACCTATATTATGTAGATAACACAACCTTGCTTGCAGAAGGACCTGAAATATTTGCTCTTAAGTCAAGGACTGTGGTCTTCAATATGGTTTGAAATTTAACATCAAGAAACAAAGATTCTCAACACTGAGCCAACTGGCAGCACCATAACAGATGGAGAAGAGATTTATGTTTTAACAGTTAAAGTTTACTTGGCTCCACAATCAACAATTTTGGCACCAGCAGTCAAAGGTGACTTGCATTAGGTAAATCTGTCAGGGACCTTTCCACAGCACTGAAAACAATGAAGTCATTCTAGAGACTAGAATGTGCCTGATCCAGCACCATGGTCTTAGGGATTATTGCTACACATCAGAGAGCTGAATATTGACTAAGGATGATAGAGGGAAAGTTGATGCTTTTGTTGTGGTTCTGGTGTTGAACAAACCATGGATCACCAAGAAAACAAACAGATCTGTCTTGGGGAAAGTCAAACCAAGTTTCTCTTTGGAAGCTAGGATTTTAAAGCTCCATCTCACATATCTTCGGCATATGGCCAAGAGGGACTGATCCTTGGAGATGGACATCATGCTCAGAAATGTGGAGGGAAAGCACAGGAGATGTAGACCCCAGATGA
>NW_006399872.1:880393-895966 GCF_000299155.1 Elephantulus edwardii
CCATAAAGATATAAGAGACAATATTGGACCCAGCTTAGAAGGGCTAGCCCATGGTATAAAGAAGCTGACAAATACAACTAGAAATGCACATTGAGGATAAAACTGATGAATGAATGAGCCTTCTAAAGATTAAATTCCTGTGTGCATCAAAAAGTTTTCCTAATAGGGTGAAAAGGAAACTTACTGAATGGGAAAAAACTTTAGGAAATACCATTTTAGAAAAGAGTCTCATAACAAAAGTTTGCAGACTACCACAGGGCCTCAGAAAGAAAAAGACTGATAACCAAATTACAAAACGGGCAAATGACATGGAAAGATTTTTCACAGAAGACATTCATATTCAAATGGTCAACAGACACATGAAGAAATGTTGAAAATCACTGGTATTAAGAGAGTTGCAAATCAAAACTACAATAAGATACCTTCTCATCCCAGTAGCAGTGAAAAAGTTTAATAGAACAGAAAGCAATAAATGTTAGAGAGGATGTGGAGAGATCAAAACACTCATACACTGCTGATGAGATTGCAAAATGGTACATTCACTGGGGGAGACAGTTTGGAGTTTCCTCAAAAAGCTGAACATGGATATTTCATTTGACCCAGCTATTCCACTGCTAAAAATATATACCAAGGAAATTAGACCTGAGAAGCTAAAGGAGATTTGTACACTAATGTTCATATCAGCATTATTTACAATCAGTAGAATATGGAAACAAGTAAATGTCCAACCACAACCAAATGACTGTGAAAGTGTGATAAATTGACATGGTGGAAGACCACGTAACAGTCATCAGGAATTATTTCAAAAAATACTACATAACTTGGGAGAAACTGGAGAGCATTTTGATGAGTGAACTAAACTAACTCAGTCTCATAAGAACAAAACTGGATAGGACTATTATTATAAAAATAAAAGGATAACTAGTAAAATATGTAGGGGGGTTGCAAGAGGGGGAAAAGGTCCACGGGGGACCTGAAAAGATAGGTAATGGTAGGAATACATCAATGGTGATTAAATTTAAAAACAGGGATTAAATTATAAAACACAATTGTATGAAATAAAATATAAATGAAGGAAAGTGAAACAAAATGTATATGAATTTTATATGCAAACAAATATAATTTTTTATTTTACTTTTTTCCCAAGTTATTTTTTCATTTATTTTCCCCTTTTTTAATTGAGATTTTAATGAAAGTGTACATAGAACTTGAATTTCCATTTATTCATTGTTGCACCATTTCCTCCCTACCCAACCCCGCCCCCATTTCACTTTTCTATTTGAAAAAAAAATTCTTTCGTTGTTGTATAATCCACCCCCTCCCACAGTCCAAGTTACTATGCAGCTCTTATTCTCGACTGTGGTCTTGCAAACAATACCCACTCATATATTCCTTTTAAAGAGTCCTATTCTTCATATGTTTCAATGCAATGTACATTAATTATCCCCTCTATTGTTAGTTTCCTCCTAACCACATGTCAGTCCTGTTTTATATCAGTGGCAGTATTCAGTATTTGTCCTTCTGTCACTGAGATATTTCAGTGTTTTCTTGCTCTATTCTAAAGACTATTCTAACAATTGTCTCCTGGTCCAAGTACAGGTGTCACATAAGCACAATCAAGTGTTCTGCAATTCCCATTCTTCTCAGAGTCAGTCACAGTTTGTTAGAAATTTATACAGTCAAGTATCTATGCATAGTCAATAAAACACAGATTGGCATTCCTCTGGTACTCTCTGCTTTTAGACAAGATCCACCTGACATTAGCTATAATATCCCTAATACCATAGTCTCCTCTAAACCCAGCCTGCAATTCAGGCAGTTCTCTGTGGATGTGCTGTTCCAGTCATTTTTAGATCATTTTCAGCAGAATCTTGCTGGCATGTGGTATCAGTGACAATGTTCAATAATTTCCATACTCCAATGGTTTAAAATTCAGAAGGGTGTGTGCCAAGCTTCAATCCTTTCTCCATTTTTTTATTAAATGTTATGCTGAGCAAATTATTTGAGAAGGGGGACTTTGTGAAGAACGGGCATCAGGAATGGTTATAACCTTTGGAATGCAGATGGCACGACATTGCTTGTTGAAAGTGAGAAGGAAAGGAAGTGCTTATCACAGAAGTGGAAGCAGGAGTGCATCCACCTCCGAAATGGCTTGCCTCTGGAAACTCTATAAACAGTGTTCAGGACTTTTGCTCATAGGGTCGCTATGAGTCATCTTTGACTCAATGGCACCTATCAACAGTAACAATGACAACAGAGAAAGAGGAATGTTGGCCTAGTGGACAGAAAGTTTTGTCACCAAGCCCAAGGTGGGTGGTTTTAACCTGCAGTCCTCAGGCCTGGTTCAAATTGTTTTTTTGTCAAGCAGTCTTCTAGGTGGTATAGCACTGGTCTGTGAATGTCGTACAGAGGAAACTCACAGTTTCTGTGATGCTAAACACTGTGCCACTGATGTGTCAAATGTGATAATGGTTACCCAAGGTGGACAGTGTTTGGCAGAGCTTCTCGATTAAAACAAGCTTGGAAGCAGGAGTGATATCCACTCTGAAATGGCTTGCCTCTGGAAACTCTATGAACAGTGCTCAGGCCTTTCGTTCATAGGGTCACTATGAGTTGTCTATGACTCAACAGCACCTAACAACAACAACAACAACACAACCTTCATTACTGATTGTATCTCCACATCAAGAAAACAAAATTACAAAAATTCTCACCACTGTACTGAAAGTCAACATCATGACAGAGGGAGAAAAGTTTGATGCTGTCAATTACTTCATCTTAAATGGATCCTCAATCAATACACTCGGTACAGCAGTCAGATGCACAGAGTCATTGCACTGGTCAATCCGAAGTTAAAGACCTCTCTTTTCAAATTACTGAAGGATAAACATGTCAGTTAGAGGACTAAAGTGCACCTGATTCAGACCCTGATCTTTTCAATCACTTATTATGTATCTGAGGACTGGACAATGAGTAAGGATGACAGAAGAATTAATCTCTTTTAGTTGTGGTGTTGGAGATGAGTACTGAATATACCACGGACTGCCAGAAGAACAAACAGATATACTTTGGCAGGTGGAGCCAGAGTGCTACTTATAGACAAATATGGTAAAGCTTCATCTCACATAATTTGTGCATACTACTAGGAGAGTCTCTTCCTTGAAGAGAGGCTTCATCATGTTTGGAAAGGTGGAAGGATAGCAAAAGAGAGTGAGATCTCCCACCAGATAGATTGGCACCACAAGCAATGGGCTTGAGGATACCATAAATTGTGAGGATGGCACATGATAGGACAAGGGTTTTGATCTGCTGTTCTTAAGGTTGCTACAAGTTTACTCAACAATACCCAACAACAGTAATAACAACTAAAATGAAGAATTCTTTTTATCTGTTTAGCACATTAGCAATGTTAAAAATTTTTGTTGACTTGAAATGATAACACCAACAATATATTGACAAAAACCACAAAAATCCACACTGTACTCTCTGATGCAACCATCTCATTTAAAAAAGTAAGGAAAACAAAGCTCAACAGTATAAATTTATGCATTAGTTGCTAACCTGGCATTTCTTCTTTACCAGCTTTCTGTATGAATTGAGCAGTTCTTTTGTTAAATACAGACTTTTTTTCCCTTAAGATTTTCTTCAAGGATCTGAGATCAGTTTGAGTTTCATTATATGTTCCAGGAGCTGGGGTGATTGATTTTATAGGTACAAATCTCTAGAGAAGAAAAAAAAAAAGAAATACAACAATGAGAGAAAATAGCACATTTAATACCTCATGAGTTAAAATCTGCATTGGCAATCAGACATTATAAGGAATTAAATTTATACCTTATCATAATAAATTAACATTAATTAATATTTTATGCACAGGAAATTCTACAATAAAAAGCATTAGTAAAATAATCTGTCTGTGTTTCACTGACTATATAAAGATATTTGACTGGGTGGATCACAACAAATTGTAGCTGACCTTGAGAAGAATGGGAATCTCAAAACACTTGATTGTGCTTATGTGAGACCTATGCTTGAACTAAGAAACAGTCCTCAGAACAGAGCAAGGAAGCACTGTATAGTTCAAAATTAGGAAAGGAGTGTGTCAGAGCTGCATCCAATCTTCATACCTTTTCAATCTATATACAGAACAAATGATTCAGGAGGCTGAACTCTATGAGGAGGAATGTGGCATCAAAGACTCATCAACCTATGTTACACAGATGACACAATCTTACTTGGTGAAACAGAAGAAGACCTAAAGCACTTGCTGCAGAAGGTCAAAGACTGTAGTCTTCAACATGAGTTGAAGCTCAACATTAAGAGACAAAGATTCTCACCACTGGGCCAATTGACAGCACCGTGATAGATGGAGAAGAGATTAAGGTTGTTAACAATTACAGCTTGCTTGGCTCCACAATCAACACTCTTGGCACCAGCAGTCAAGAAATCAAAAGATGAATTACACTGGAAAAATCTGCTGTCAAGAACTTCTCAAAAATGCTGAAAATCAATTATGTCAGTCTAGAGACTAAGGTGCCCTTAATGCAGGCCATGGTCTTCGCAATTACCTGCTATGCAACAGAGAGCTGGACAATGACTAAGGAAGACAGAAAAAGAATCGATGCCTTTAAAGTGTGGTGCAAGAGAAGAGTCTTGAACATACCATAGACCACTAAGAAAACAAACAGGTATTTCTTGGGGAGGGTGAAATCAAGTTTCTCCTTGAAGGTGAGGATTTTGAAGCTCTGTCTCACATACTTTGGGCATTTGGCCAAGAGGGACATCACTGGAGAAGGACATCATGCTCAGAAGACTGAAGGGACAGTGCAGGAGAGAAAGATCCTGGATGAGATAGACTGATACAGTAACTGAGGCAATGAGGGCAGGAATGCTTAAGTCAGTGACACTGGCTCTGGACAGGGCAGGATTCAGAACTATTGCACATAGGATTACCATGAGTCATAGGCAACTTGATGGCACATAAAAAACAACAATAATATAATCTACATGCTAATACTTTTATGTATTATGTACATTATTTGCTGAATAAAATCTTCACAATCTGTCCTAGAAAGTAATTCCAAAATACAATCGGAGTGATGAAAGTGGGCATCCTTGTCTGGTCCCCAGAGAAGGCCTTTAGTTTTTCTCCATTGGGAAAGATGTTGGCTCATGGTTTTGAGTATATACTTTTCACTATGCTGAAGAAATTCCCTTCTCTTGCAATTTTGTTGAGCATGTTAATCAGGAAGGGGTGCTGGATTTTTCAAAGACCTTTCCAAGATCAATTGATAGGAATCTGTGGTTCTTCTTTGACTTGTTAATGTGATTAATTACTTCGGTGTTTTGGTTGGTTGGTGTTTCTTGTATGTTGAATCATCCTTGCATAAACTGTTAAGAATCCTACTTGGTCATGATGATTTATTTATTTTTTCAATATACTTTTGGATTCTACTGGCCAGAATCTTGGTAAGGATTTTTGTATTTATGTTGGTGAGAGCTATTGGTCTATAGTTTTCTGTTTTGTTTTGTTTTGTTTTAATTAAAAAAACAGACAAAGGCCTGGATTGGATATGGGGTTGTGCTTTCTTTACAGAAGAGCTCTAGAAGTATTCCTTCTTTTTCTATTTTTTAAAAAATTATTAACTAGAATTGGTGAGAGTTCATCTCTGAATGTTAGGTAGAATTCACCTGTGAAATCATCTGGGCCAGAACTTTGATGAGGGCTTACAGACTTTTTATGATTTACTCAATTTTGTCTTTTCTGATGGTTCTATTCAAGTAAAGTCTGTGTCAATTTGGATAGGGTGTTCGGGAAAAAAAATCCTAGGGATTTTTCCAATTCCTCTAGGTTTTCAAATGTATCAGAATATGTTGTTAGGTGTCATCAAGTATAACTTATAGCAACCCTATGAAAAAAAGATATGAATGTTGTTCTATCCTGTGCCATCCTCACTCTTCCTGATACACAACAGCCTATTGCAGCAGTCCCTGTGTCAATCCATGTGTTTGAGGGTCTTCCTCTCCTTTGCCGACCCTCCACCACTCCAAGCATCATATCCATTTCCAAGGAATAGTCTCTCTTAGCAACATGCCCAAAGTATACAAAGTGAAGCCTCATCATTCTTGCCTGCAAAGAGCAATCTGGTTGCACCATCTCCAAGATATACCTATTAGTTACTTTAGCTATCCATTTGATGTTCGGTGCTCTTCTCCAACATCATAGCTCAAAGACGTCAACTCTTTTTCTGTCTTTCTTATTTGTTGTCCAGCTCTCAGATGTTTAGTAAGTGAATCAGTCACACTTTAGTCCTCAAACAGATATCACTACTCCTCAGCAATTTGGAGAGGCCCCTAACTGAATATTTCCCCATTGTAATGCATCTCCTTATTTCCTGACTGCTGATAACAAGGGTGTTAACTGTGGATCCAAGCAAGATGAAACTATGGGCAATGTCAACGTCTTCTCCATTCATCATGATGTTTACCTATTGGTCTAGTGGTCAGAAACTTTGTTTTCTTGACATTGAGACACAATCCATACTAAAGGCTGCATTCTTTGATCTTCTGCTACAAGTGCTTCAAGTGCTCCTCACTTTCAGCAAGCAAGGTTGTGTCACCTGCATAATGCAGGTTACTGATGTGTCTTCCTCCAATCCTAATACCACACTCCTACTTAGAGAGTTGGTCTTCTTGGATCATTTGCTCAGCATTCAGATTTAACAGGTATGGAGCAAGATTATAACCCTAATGCACTCCCTTCTCAATTTTAAAATATGCAGTGTTCCCCTGTTCTGTTCACACAACAGCCTCCAGGTCCAGATATAGATTCTGCATGAGCACAATTAAGTGCTCTGGGACTCCCATTCTTCTCAATGTCAGCCACATTTTTTATGATTCACACAGTCAAATACATTTGCATAGATAAAGCGCAAATAGACATTGTTCTGGAATCCTTACTTTCAGCCAGGCTCCATCTTACATCAGCAATGATATCCCTGGTGCAACAGCCTTTCTAAATCCTGCTTTAACTTCTGGAAGTTCACTATCTATGTGCTGTTTGGGCCATTTTTTAATTATCTTCAGCAGTATTTTGCTTCTATGTGATGTTAATGATATTGTCTGATAGTTTCCACGTTTTGTTGGATCATCTTTCTTTAAAGTGGGAACAAATATGGACCTCTCCAACCCATTGGCCAGACAGCTGTCCTCCAAATTTCCTGGCAGACTATTAAGTGCATCCAAGGCTGTATCTGTTAATTGAAATAAGTAAATTGTTTTCCCATTGATTCTTTGAGTCTTGTATTTTTTGCCAATGCCTTCAATGCAACTTTTACTTCTTCCTTCATTACCATTGGCTCCTCTTCATATGGCACTTCTTGAAATTTTTCAGTATCAATCAGTTCTTTATGATTCAGTGAGTCTGTTTGTCCCTTTCATCTTCTCTTGATGCTTTCTGGGTCATTAAATATATTGCTGATAGCATCTTTATATATTGCAACATGAGGCTTAAATTTTTTTAAGTTCTCTCAGTAGAGGGAGTTTTTCATTTTTTATTCTTCAATTTCAGCTCTCTGCACACTTTTTTATTATAATACTTTGCTTTGTTCTCCTGAGCTCTCCTTTAAAATCTTTTGTTCAGCTCTCTTACTTTGGCATGTTTTAAAATACAAGTGTGATTACTGACAGATCAGATTTTAACATTGCCATTTGCTGTATTTCTTTTTTCTACTGTTTCTGGTTCCTTCGGTCCATTCACTTTCCTTTGCTATCTCATTATAAAGAACTATTGCTGTTGTTGTTGTTGTTGTTGTATGCCATCAAGTTGCCTGTGATACATAGCGTCCCTAAGTACAGTAGCTCTGAAGCCTGCCTATCCTGGGCCAGTCTTATTGACTCCGACACATCTACTCTCATTGCCCCAGTTACTGTATCAGTCCATCTCATCCAGAGTCTTCCTTTCCTACACTGTCTCTCCACCCTTCATAGCATGATTTCCTTCTCTAAGGACTGGTCCCTCTTGGCCACACATCCAAATTATGTGAGACAGAGCTTCAAAACCCTAGACTCCCAGGAAAAACTTGGTTTCACCTTCATGGTATGTTCAAGACTTTTCTCCAGAACTACAATTTAAAGGCCTCAATTCTTCTTCTGTCATCATTAGTCATTGTCCAGTTCTCTGATACATAGCAAATAATGGTGAAGACCATGGCCTGGAGTAGAAAAATCTTAGTAACTAGACTGACATCATTGTTTTTCAGTAATCTGGAGCGGTGCCTGACAACAAATTTTCCCAATGCAATTCGACTTTTGATTTCCTGTCTGCTGAGACTAAGAGAGTTGACTGTGGAGCCAAGCAAGCTATAATTATTAACAACCTTACTCTCTTCTCCATCTATCATGATGTTGTCAGTTGGCCCAGTGGTGAGAATATTTGTTGTCTTGATGTTGAGCTTCAATCCATATTAAAGACTACATCTTACTTCTGCAGCAAGTGCTTCAGGTCCTCCTCAGTTTCAGCAAGAAAGGTTGTGTCATCTGCATAAAGGAGTTTGTCAAGTCTTCCTCCAATACTGTTGCCACATTTCTCCTCTTAAAGCTGAGCTTCCTGAATGATCAGACCATGAAATAAACACCTATTTCAAGCATTACCTCTTTGTACAATGATGATCCCTGCTTCACTTGGATCAGTGACATACCAAATTAATAACTCCTTTGGCCACAGGTGCACCAGCCACTTGATGGTAGGCAAGTGTTAGGCTCAACGTAAAAGATATGGAGACAAGATGCATTCCCAATGCACACCTTACCTGATTTTGAACCTACACTTAGTATTTCTTGTAGAGTTGGTCTTGTTTTCACAAATTCCTTAAATATCACATTTCTGAAAATGACTTAATGTCTCTTTAATATTTGATGGACAGCTTTGTAGAATATAGGCTCCTCAATTGACAGTATTTTTCTTTTAGCATTCTGTATGTGTCATCCTATAGTATTCTTGTTTTCATTGAGAAAGCATAGCTTAATCTAATGGTTCGTTTCTTCGTAGAATAATCTTTGATTGTTTTTATGAGGCTTATAATGTTGTTGTTGTTGTTGTTGTTATGTGCCATCAAGTCATTTGCAACTCATAGCGACCCTATGTACAACAGCCCTAAACCCTGCTCTATCCTGTGCCAATCGCACTGCCTCTGACACGCCCACCCCGATTAACCCAGTCACTGAATCAATACAACTCATAGAGGATCTTCCCCACCTGCGCCATCGCTCCACCCTCCCAAGCATGATGTCCCTCTCCAAGGACCTGTCCTTCCTTACAATATGTCCAAAGTATGTCAGACGAAGCCCCAGAATCCTTGCCTCTAAGGAGCAGCCTGGTTTAACCCTATCCAGGATGAATCTTTGGTTTCTTGGCAGTCCATAGTATATTCAATACTCTTCTCCAGCACCGCAGTTCAAACGCATCAATTCTCCTTCTATCCTCCCTAGTCATTGTCCAACTCTCTGATGCATAACAAGTGATTGCAAAGACCATAGCCTGTATCAGATGCACCATAGTCTCCAGAGTGACACCATTGCTCTACAGTACTTTAGAGAGTTCCCTAGCAGCAGACTTTCCCATCACAATACATTTTTTTATTTCCTGGCTGCTGCTGCCAAGAGTGTTGACTGTGGAGCCAAGCAAACTAACGTTATTAACAATCTCAATCTCCACCATCCATCCTGATGCTGCCAATTAGTGCAGTGGTGAGAATCTTTGTCTTCTTGATATTGAGCCTCAATCCATACTGAAGGCTGCAGTCCTTGACTTTCTGCAGCAAGTGCATCAGGTCCTCCTCAGTTTCAGCAAGCAGGGTTGTGTCATCTGCATAACACAGATTGTTGATCAATGTTCCACCAATTCTGACACCACACTTCTCCTCATAGAGCCCAGTCTTTTGGATAATCTCTTCTGCATACAGGTTGAAAACAGGCTTATAATTGTCTTTATTGTTGATTTGGGGGAATTTGAGTACAATATGTCTTGATGTTTTTCTTTTGCAGTCTAGTCTGTTTGGAGTTTGCTGAGTTTTTTGAATGTGGATTTCCTCATTTTCCATGATACTTACAAAGTTTTCTTCAAGTATATCTTGCACAATATTTTGTGCCCCTCCTCTTCTGGAATTCTAATCATGTGTATGTCGTTTCATTTTATATTATCCTACATGATTCTAACGTTTTCTTCCTTTCCTTACATCTCCTCTTTGTTTTGTCTTCTAATATATTTCCACTGAGGTTCTAGTCTTCTGTCTCTTTGGATCTCAGTTCCACCTTTTCTGTTCTGCTTTATTGTACCTCTAGTGTGTTGGAAAATTCTGCCATTTCAAGCTTAATATTCTGGATTGCATTTTCATGCATTTCTGTTATTTCCAGCACTGGGTTGGTTGTACCATCTCTGCCTTGTGATTATATTATTTTTTTTAATTCATATACCTCTGTATTTATGGTTTCAATTCTTTCTTCCACCATTTGTAATTTTTTTCAGTGGTTGTACATGTAACTCCACATCAATATATATATTTTTTCTGCCTCTCTGTCTTTTGGGTATTCACTTGATTTGTTGCTACAATTCTTTCTTCCTGCAATTGTAACTACTTCAATATCTGTTCATATATTTCCACATTGTTATGTATCTTCTGCCTCCCTGTCTCTGGGGTATTCATTGGGTCTGCAATATCACTGCTTAGTTAGGAGAAGAAGTTTTGTTTTCTCATAACATTTGAAGCTGCATGCTGCTTTACTGACATTATGTGAAATTCTTCTTGGTATGTACTATGCCATTTGTCATGTGTCTGTGTAGCTTGTTGATAGTTCCTTATCTTTATGAAGCCATTGTTAAGACAATAATGTATTTCCTTTAAAGCAGAGGGAAACTTGCTTTACCTGAAGAATTTGCTGTGGTAAAACTCACCCTTATTAAAGTTCTTCAAGTCCTCCCTGATCTGTGGCCAAGCTGGGAAGGAAGTTCCCTTGGCTGAGGTGCTTCCTCTCCAAGAAAGGAATGACAATTCCCAGTACCTGAAGAAGCCCTTTCTTGTCCTTTCTGGTATAGAAGGAATCTCATCTAGCTGCAGATTACCTCTCCTAAAGTCTATTTGTGTCCTTGGCTGTTTGTAGTGTGTTTGGTCACCAGGTTCCCCTGAGGCACTTCTTCCTCTCAAAAATATTATCTGTCAATTCTGTTAAACTCGAATTTTCCTAATGTCACCTTTATATCTGAGGGACAATTTTCCTCGGTATGTAATTCTTGGTTGCCATCCCACCCCCAAGGTTTTATGTATATTTGTCCATTGTCACTTAGCCTGTGTGGTTTCTGCTGAGAATTTAGATCTTAGTAATACTGCTTCTTGTAGTCTTATGATAGGCAAGTTCTCATTTTTCCTCAAGTCCTTTCAATATTCTTTCTGTGTCTTTAATATTGGAAAAATTGATGATGCTATGTGTTGGTGTTTTTGTGTTTCGGATGTGTTCTATTTGAGGTACACGTGGCTCCTTGAATGCATACTTTCATAATGTTTAGGAAATTTTTTTCTAGGAAATGTGTAATGACTTCCTCTATGCTTTCTTTGGTCTCTTCCTTTTCTTGAATTCTTATCACATATAAGTAATTCCTCTTGATGTTGCCCCACATTCTTCTTATTATGCTTTTTTCTTTTCTTTTCTTCTTTTTTTATGATTGTGTTTCTAACAGATTAGTATTGAAGAATAAGTTTGTGTTTCATTTCTTCAATTCTGCTTTTTTGTTATTCCAATGTGCTAATTGATTTTTTAAATTTTAATCTTACTATTAAGAAATTATCAAGCAATATCATTGATATGACATGCTAGTAAAATACTGCTGGAAATCATTCAGGAAAGGCTAACACAGTACATAGATAGGGAATTGGCAGACGTTCAAATGGAATTTAGAAGAGGCTGTGGGCCCAGGAATATCACTGCTGATGTCAAATGTTTCCTAGCTGAAAGTAAAGAATACCAGGAAAATGTCTATTTTTACTTTATTGACTATGTAAAAGTGTTTGACTATGTGAATCATGACAAGTTGTGGCTGACATTGAGAAGAATAAGGATCCCACAGCACTTGACTGTGCTCTTGAAGAACCTATACCTGGATCAGGAGGCTGCTGTGAGAACAGAGTAGGGCAGCACATCATAGTTTGGAATTGGGATAGGAGTACAACAGAGACGTATTCAGTCTCCATATCTGTTCAATCTATATGCTGATATATAAACTGTGCCTGACTCTGAGAAGAATGGGAATCCCAGAACGCTTGATCATGCTAATGAGAAACTTATACTTGGATCAAGAAGCAGTTGTCAGAACACTGCTTGGAAGCACTGCATGGTTCAAAATTTGGAAGGGCCTATACCAGGGATGTGTCCTGTCTCCATACCTTTTCAACCTGTATGCAGAACAGATCATCAGGGAAGCTGGGCTCTCTGAGGAGAAATGCGGCATCAGGATTGGTGGAAGGTCTATCAACAATCTGTGTTATGCAGATGACACAACCCTGCTTTCTGAAACTGAGGAGGACCTGAAGCCCTTGCTGCTGAGGGTCAGGACTGCAGCCTTCAGTATGGATTGAGGATCAATGTCAAGAAGACAAAGATTCTCACCACTGGACCAATTGGCAGCATCAGGATGGATGGTGAAGAGATTGAGATTGTTCACAGCTTTAGTCTGCTTGGCTCCACAATCAACACTCTTGGCACCAGCAGCCAAGAAATTAAAAGACGTATTGCGATGGGAAAGTCTGCTGTTAGGGACCTCTCTAAAGTACTGAGAACAATGGTGTGTTTCCGGAGACTAAGGTGCATCTGGTACAGGCCATGGTCTTTGCAGTCACTTGTTATGTATTCGTGTGCTGGACAATGACCAGGGAGGATAGAAGAATTGATGCTTTTGAGCTTTGATGTTGGAGAAGAGTGCTGAGGATACCATGGATTGCTAAGAAAACAAACAGATTCACCCTGAAGAGGGTTAAACCAGGCTGCTCCTTGGAGGCAAGGATTCTGAAACTTCATCTGACATACTTTGGTCATGTTGTAAGGAGGTACCTGTCCTTGGAGAAGGACATCATGCTTGGGATGGTGGAGGGCAGGCACAGGAGGGGAAGGCCCTCTGGGAGGTGGATTGATTCGGTGACTGCGGCAATTGGGATGAGTGTGTCAGAGACAATGAGATTGGCACAGGACAGAACAGAGTTTAGAGCTATTGTACAGAGGGTCGCTATGCGTCACAAGAGACTCAACGGCACATAACAACAAGCCAGACTCTATGGTGTGGTATCAGGATTTTAGGGAGACTCATCAATAACCCATGTTATGCAGATGACACAACCTTGATTGTTGAAACTAAGAAGGATTTGAAGTACTTGTTGCAGATCAAAGAGTGAAGCCTTCACTATGGATTGCATCCCAATATCAAGAAAACGAATGGCTGAAGAGGAGATTGAAACTGTCAACAGATTCATCTTGCTTGGATCCACAATTAACACCCTTGGTACAAGCAGTCAGGAAATAAGGAAACACACTGCAATGGGAAAAATCTGCAGTTAGGGACCTTTCCAAATTATTGAAGAGTAGTGATGTCAGTTTGAGGACTAAGGTGCATCTGATTCATGCTTTGGTCTTTCCTATTACTAACTATGCATCTGAGACCTGGACAGTGAAAAAGGATGACAGAAAAAAGAATCGATGCCTTTGAGCTGTGGTGTTGAGAGGAGCACTGAATACTGCATGGATGTCCAAGAAAACAAATAGATATGTCTTGGAGAGGGTACATCTGAAGTGCCCTTTGGAGGCAAGAATGATGACGCATTATTCCAGGAGGTGCTTTATCTTAGAGAGGGACATGATGTTGGAAAGGGTGGATGGTCAGCAAAGGAGAGGAAGACTCTCAACCAGGTGCATTGACAAGGTGACTGCTGCAATGAGCATTAGTGTGTCAGGAAGTGTAAGGACAGAGCAGGACAGAACTGATTTCAGGTATTTTATTCATAGGGTCGTTATGAGTCATACTCGACTCAATGATACCTAACAACAATTGTATGGTATAAGAAAATCGAAAACCCAAAACTGAGAGGGGTGGAAAAAAAAATCTGAGAAGGAGAATCATAACAGAAAGGGAGAAAGAAAAAAAAGGAGAAATGGGAAAATAGAGAAGCCTAGCAAGGAAGAGAGAGGAGGAGGAGGAGGAGGAGGAAGAGGATGAAGAGGAGGAGGAGGGGGAGAAGGGGAAGGGGAAGGGGAAGAGGAAGAGGAAGACGAAGAGGAAGAGCAGGAAGGGAAAACATCACAAAAAATAAAAAACCCTACAATAACAAAAAAAGTTATGATAATCAAAAATCCAAACAGTATTGGGAAATAAAATGCAAGACAGAAAAGGGAGGACCTTACTAGAGAGTGAACAGTATACTTGATGGGTATTCTTGCCACTGATTTGGTGAGTGAAGGTAAGGAATCTGGTCTGAAACAATTTGTCAGTTCAACAGAAGTTTGGGGTTAGGGTAAGCACTCACATCCGAGTTTCTGGTTATTTGAGAGGTGAAAGAACCTAAAGATATAAGCCAGGCTAAGTTTTGCACCGCTTTTGATTTAGAGATTGCTTAGGGGCAGAGCACACAGCCTGGGATGGAGTTGCTGCTGGCCTCACTGGATCCTACATAAAGCTGCTAAGCATGTAGTCTTTGTCAGTTCAAAGTTTGGGTGGAGGAGGATACACAGGAAGAGACAATCATTGTCAATACCCAAGGGTCACACGTGGAGGGTGCAATACTCCAAATATGGCTGGTAAGTAGCAAGCATGGTATCTTCAAGGTTGCTCTATTTGAGATGAGCATTCAATCAGAAGTAGAACCTCCGTGAATTCAAGCTGTTTTGTCGGCCAGACTCAGCAAAGCTCACTACTCTCAAAGGCAGTATAGAGTCACGCATGCTCACAGAGCTGAATACAAAATGGAATGAGCCTGGGCTCAGTTGGAGCCTGGTGGAACATTGCTATCCATCAAATGGGTTATGAGAGTTGCTAACCTGAACCCCAGGAAGATTTTAAGAATAAGACAAGCTATTATACCTTTCTTGTTATGAGAAAGCTGCTGGTGTGCACACAGCTGGAATTTACGTACCTAAGCTAGCCAAAACACCATTCAAAATGGACAAACTGAAATGTTTACATTTCTGTGGTCCATCAATCACTTTATTCAATATTTTCATTCCATTTTGTCCCTTTGCCTAAGTTAGTTATATTTTTTTATGTAATAATTTTATGCTCAGGGTTGAGAACCATTCTCCATATTTGTCACTTTTGCTTAAACTTTTGTTATAAAGAGAGAGTTTTGGCTCCCATATGTCTAGATAATTTTATCAAAAAAATATATTTTGTTCCTTGCCATTTTGTAAAGTAAGGAAGCATTAACACTATCAAAGCAATTAATTATTGGAAATACCAAAAAGAATTTTCTAATTTTAACCTAATATTAGCTTAATATTTAGATGTTGAGTAGAGTGTTTTAAAAACTATCATTTTCCTCT
>NW_006399872.1:897841-925799 GCF_000299155.1 Elephantulus edwardii
GGCACATAACAACAACAACAACATTATGAACAACCTTCATTATGTAGATAACACAACCTTGCTTTCTGAAACTGAGGAGGACCTGAAGCATTTGCTACAGAAGGTCAAAGTTTAAAGTCTGCTATATGGACTGAAGCTCAACATTGAGAAACCAAGGATTCTCATCAGTAGGCCAATTGGCAACATCATGATAGACAAGAGATTGAGAGTGTTAACTATTTCACCTTGCTTGGGTCCACAATCAACACTCTTGGCACCATCAGTCAGGAAATCAAAAGACTAATTGCCTTAGAAGAATCTGCTGTCAGAGTCCTCTCCAAAGTGCAGAGGAACAACCATGTCAGTCTAGAGATTAAAGTATGTCTATCCAAGACCATGGTCTACTCAATTATTTGTAATGTGTCCGAGAGCTGGAAAATGAGTATTGAACATACCATGTACTGCCAAGAGAACAAACAGATCTGCCCTGGAAAGGGTGAAAACAAGTTGTTTCTTGAGGCAAGAATTTTGAAGCTCCACCTCATATACATTGGACATGTGGCCAAGAGGAATCAGTCCTTGGAGAAGGACATTTTGCTTGAAAGGGTGAAGGGACAGCGGAGGATAGGAAGGCCCTTATTGAGATGTATTGACACAGTAACTGGCGTAATGAGAGTAGGTGTCTGAGGCAGTGAGATAGGTTCAGGATAGCACAGGCTTCAGAGCTATTTGTGTAAGGTCACTATGAATCATAGTTGACTTGTCAGCACATAATAACAACATCATAGTATCAGGCACCTATGGTGCTTAGTGATAAGGAGCTGTACTTTCAGTCCAAATCACGGAGTTCAATCCACCAGTTTCTCTGGAGGAGAAAGGTGGGAATTCTCTCTTTCAATTTACTGCCTCTGAAAACCCAGCAAAATGTTAACTGAGTCAGTCCTGACTCAAAGGTACTTAAAAACAACATCACAATGTCACCTATTTGTTTAGCAGTGAGGAATTTTGTTCACTTTATGTTGAGATGTAATTCATATTGAAAGTGTTAGTCTTTGCTCTTTTGCAGTAAGTGCTTCACATCTCCTTCACTTTCTGCAAGCAGGGTTGTGTCATCTGCATAATGGAGGTTGTTGATGAGTCTTCCTCCAAGCATGATACCACATTCTTCTTCATGTTCTCCAGCTTCAACAAATTATTTGCTCAGCAGTCAGATTGAGTATGTATGTAGAAAGGATACAATCCTGACGTACAACTTTATTGGTATTAAACCATATAGGGCCTCCTTGTACTGTTCAAAAAACTATTTATTGGTCTATGTATTTTTTATGAAACTTATTAAGTATTCTAGAATTTCTATTATTCTCAATTTATGCATAATTTGTTATTATCCAGTGAGTCAAATGTATTTTCACAATCAATAAAACATAAGTAAATATCTTTCTGGTATTTTTTACATCTAACCAAGATCTATCTGACGTCAGCAGCAATATCCCTAGTTCCATTACCTCTATTTTTCAATAATCTTAAGCAAGACTTTTACTTTCACGTCATATTACAGATATTAGAATATTAGTTTGTTCCATACTGTTGGATCACTTTTTTAAGAATGGGAAAAAAAATAGATTGCTCTTAGTCAGTTGGCCAAATAGCTGTCTTCCAAATGTGTGGACACACCATGGCAAGCACATCCAGAGCTGCATCAATTGGTAGTCCATCAGTTGCTGGGCCTTTTTTACCTATGATTTCAGTATATCTTGGACGGCTTCATTTAGTACTATTGATTCTTCATCATATGTTACTTCCTGAGGTGGTTCAGTGTTGATCAAATCTTTTTAGTGACTCAGTGTATTTCTTCCAACTGGTTTGCACACTTTCTACATGATTCAAGATTTTGCCCAGACTCCTTTTGTATTTTAACTCTAGACTTGAGTTTGTTCTTCAATTTTTTTTTCAGCTTGAGAAACGCCAAATATGTTCCTCTTTTTTTTTTTTGTTTTGTTTTCTAACTCCATCTCTTTGCACATTTCAGTATACTTTGCTTTGTCTTCTGCAGGTACCCGTAGAAATCTTCTGTTCAACTCTTTTATTTCACTGTCCCTTCTCATTGTATTGATTTCTTTTAGCTCCAGTGCAAGTAGTAGAGTATTTTCTAACACTCATTTTAGTCTTTCTTTCTTCCATCTTTGTAATGACTTTTCACTTTCTTCTGGATGATTTCCTTGAGGTCATCCTAAAACTCGTCTGGCCTTCAGTCATTAGTGTTCAATGAATCAAAACTGATCCTTGAGATGTTTTTAAATTAACTTTGGAGAGACTCAAGTTCATATGTTGGTTCTTCTGGACTTGTTTTCATTTTCTTCACCTTCAATGTGAATTTGCATATGAATAGTTAATGGTCTCTTCCACATTCAGTCCCTAGCCTTGGGGGTTTGTTTGTTTGTTTGTTTAATATTATTAATTTTAATGAAAATTTATAGAGATTTTGGATTTCCATTCATTCTCTGTTGCAATTTTCTCCCTGCCCACCCTCCACTCCAGTTCGTTCTTCTCTCTGAAAAGTAAAAGAAAAATTCTTTCATTGTTATACAATCCCTCCCCTCAAGTCCACTCCACTATGCAACCTTCTTTCTGGATTCTTGTCATGACAATAATACCTATCATATATCCCTTTTAAACAGTTCTCTTCCTCATCTGTTTCAATGCAGTAGACATATTTTAGCCCATCTTCTCAGTCTCCCCCAAGCCCAAGGTAAGTCCCGTTTTACAACAGTGGCACTATGCAGTATTTGTCCTTTTGTGACTGAGATATTTCACTCAGCATAATGCCTTCCAGGGTCACCCATTTTGTAGAATATTTCTTGAGTTCCTTGTTTTTCAATACAGTGTAGTGTCCATTGAAAATCACACTTATATCTTATTGCCACATATTACTCTATGAACTTTGATAACGTTGATAGTTGTAGCTCAGAGGCTTCAGGCCTTTTGTTCATAGGGTTGATATCATCGTGCTCAACTCAAAGGCAATCAACAACAACAGTACTATGAATGGTACTACCTAGTGTCAAATTGTTAAAAGAAAACTTAACCCATTTATTTTTAAATCTTCAATTATATTTTGAAAACATATTGGCAAATTATATATAACACTGTATATCTATTTGTTTCCAAAGAGGTGTCAAGAATTGTAGATAACCTTCTCAAGTTAAATAATAAAATCTTCATACTCTACATGATATAGAAATATCAGAACTGCTTTGGTTTGGAGGTACTATGTCATCTAAAAGTTTAGCAGTACTGTAATTATCTTGACCTAGAAACAAGTTACTCAAATAAAAATGAATTACTATTTTCATTATCTTGACTTAAAAACACCTTAGAAACCTTCAAATTCTTTGAGAATGTCTTGGGGAATGTGAAACATTCTCTGTGAAACAGTATCGGTAATAGCCCCTGTAATGAGAGTCATACTGAATGAAGGCTCCACAGAATATCTCCAGAACCTTCACAAAAGATACCGCTGCTTTCATAGAGTTTTTGTTGTTTTTGTTCTGTTGTTGTTGTTGTTGTTTTTGATTTTATTATTTTGTGTGTGTATACTGTCAAATTGGATCTGACTGGTATAGGGGATTATTCCTCCTTCTCCAGCAAAGAAAGCATCTGGCGGATTTGAACCGTATACCTCTGGAATTGCAATGCAGCTTCTTGCCACTAGGCCAACTTACAGGATTTTTGTTAGCACTTCGTACACTTACTTTTATGTGTATTTGAAAATTCATACTAAAACAGACAGTTTTTTACTCCTCACCACCATCTCTGATTTAAAGTCATTAATTATATGTACTAAAAACCTTTCTATAACTACAATATATATACATCTATACTATATGTATCCTAAAAGGAACTTTCACATAAGACTAACTGGCTTAACAGAAAAGGTTTACTAAATAATTTCAATTCTACTATATGTTGTTGTCTGTTATTGTTAATATTCTAATCTTATATAATTTCTTTATGTCCATATTTTTCACACTATTATTTTCCCAGACACTGTCTCCTTCCAGTTTTCTTAAATACCCCTTTTATATCATTATATTTTGTTCTTATTGTTGTTGGCTTTACATTAAGCCTACTAGGATCTACTAGATATATGAAAATGTCCATATAAAATTACCTGAGATTGAGAAAGAAAAGCAGGGGATGGCTCATTTCCTTTTGATGTCATTTTTTCAGACTTCTGAAATTGACTTTTAATGTCATATCTTCCAGGTCCTGGTACACTCTAAATTACAGAAAGAAAAAATATATGTTCTCATTAAGAATCTGCAGCATTTAAGGGAACTAAAAATCTGGGCTAATAACAGGACAAAAATTACAGAATTTTTAAGTACATTCAAATCTGGTTTTACCGATGTCGTTCATTTGAAGGAAAACCAGTATAAAGTTTTTATGCACAACAACAATTTCCCTTAGGAAAGCGTTCCAAAAAAACCTAGCAATCATACTGCTGAAGCTTTGCTGCCCTCTAGTGATAGACTTCCAAAAAACTAGGCAGATTTCCATATCATCAAATATTACAATCAAAAACTAAAATTTATCTCTACATTTTTCCATTTAAAATAATAATATAATCAGTATTTTCTTTTTTAAAAAATCTTATTATCTTTTCAAATTTAATCTAATCAATAACTATATTTTTCAATACAGTAAGCCTCAGGAAATATATTAGCTACCAATGTAAGAAAGTATAGGACATAAAGCTTTTTAACTATGTATTATAAAATAACTTAAAAATTATACAAAAGTTAATGTAATTTATATACTTTGTAGATGCCATTGTCAAGTTGACTACAATTCTTAACAAAATATTTTTCCAAGACTAGCATTTCTTGAGAAAATGACTAAAATATGTGAGACAAAGTTTCCCCATACTTGCTTCTAAAGAACAATCTTCCTGCATTTCAACCAAGACAGATTTGCTTGTTCTTTTGGAATTTAATGGTATATATTCAGTATCTTCTTCAAGACCACAATTTCAAAGGCATCACTTTTTCTCTCATATTTTTGATTCATTGTCCGGATTTCACACACATATGAGACAATTGAAAACATCATGGCTTGAGTCTGGCACACATAAGTCTTTAAAGCTAATTGGTTTTTAAAACTTTAAAAACATCCTTGTTCTTTAGCAATTAAAGAAGTCATTGGCATCAGATTTGCCAAATGCAACACATCTTCTGATATATTGAATGCTGCTACAATAACTATTAATTATAAATTACTATTAATATTTATTATAATTATTAACTAATAATTATGGATTATAAGTAAAATGAAATCTTACAATAGTTTATAATTATTTGCTCAACATACTTATTGAATAGGTATGGAGAGTTCTATGTAGAGGTTTTGCATGAGCACTATTAAATGTTCTGGAATGTGTGTGTGTGTGTGTGTGTGTGTGTGTGTGTGTAAATATATAGGGTTTTTGTGCGCTGTCGAGTCAACTATGACTCATAATAACGCTATAAATAATGGCTCTGAATCATGCTCTGTCTTTAGCCAACCCAACTATTTCTGACACACTTTACCTCATTTCCACAGTCACTGTGTCAGTCCATTTCACCCAGAGTCTTCCTCTCTGGGGTTCACCCTCTCTTGTCCAAGAATGATGTCCTTCCAAGATTAGTTCTTTCTGGGTACATGCTCAAAGTATGTAAAATGGAGCTTCAAAATCATGCCTTCAAATAGCAACCTGGTTTCCTCCTCTCAAGGACAGATGTGTTTAATCTCTTGGCAATCCATTGTATGTTCAGCAGTCTTCTCCAGAACCAAAACTCAAAGATATTAATTCTCCTATTTCCATCCTTATTAGTTGTCCAGGTTTCAGATGCCTATCAAGTAATTGAGAAGACAATGGCCTGGTTGAGGCACACCTTAGTCTCCAAACTGACATCATTGCTCATTAGCATTATGGAGTGGCCTGTGACAGCAGATTTTCCAAAAGCAACTTGTCTTTTGATTTCCTGACTGCTGGTGCCAAGGTGTTAGTTATGTCATCTGCATAACACAGGTTATTGAGGAATCTTTCTCCAAACTTATGACAACATTCTTCTTCATGAAGTCCAGCCTTTTGAATGATCTGTTCAGCATATAGATTGAAAACTCCTTTCCATGACTCATTTCTCATTACTCCTTTCATTATTTCTAAACCATGCAGTGTTCCTTCATCTATTTGGAGAATAGCTTCCTGATCTAGGTTAAGTTCCGCATGAGCACAACCAAGTGTTCCAGAATTTTCATTGTTTTCAATGTTAGCCATAATGTTTTGTGATCCACACAATCAAATGCCTTTGCAGAGCTGATGAAACAAAAATAGATATCCTTCTGGTACTCTCTGATGTTGGACAAGAGTCACCTGACATCAGCAAAATCTGATGAAGATGTTGACAAGGTTAAGATTGAAATTGTCATAGATTTCATCTTACTTTGTTCCACAATCCATATCACTGGTACCAATCGTCAGGAGATCAAGAGACATACATTATTGGCAAAGTCTGCTGTCAAGGAGCTCTTCAAAGTCCTAAAAGACAATGATGTCAGTTTAAAGAGTAAGGTGTATCTGATTCAATACATGGTCTTTATAATTACTGGCTATTCATCTGAGAGTTAGACAATGAATAAGAATGAGAGAAGAGAATTGGAGACTTTGAAGAATGCTATTAGGGAAGAATACTGACTATCCATGAACTGCCAGAAGAATAAACAGTCTTGGAGAAAGTGCAAACAGAGTAATCCTTAGAGGCAGTTGGCAAGTTTCGTCTTACATACTTTGGGCATATTGTCATAATAGAGTCTTTCTTGGAAGGGGGAATTGTGCTTGCACAGGTGAAAGGTGTGAGAATTAAAAAGCTCAAGTGTGTTGAGATGATAAGTATGACACAGGATAGGAAAGGTTCAGGTCTGTTGTTCATAGGGTTGCTAGGAGCAACTCCATAGCATCCAACAACCACATTTTTACTATATTTGAAAGAACTCTTTTTTCCTGTATTTTTTTTAAATTTTTTATTGGTTGCATACAAAATTAATATACACTGGGTTTCATTCATATACATTGTGTTTCACACATTCTTTCCCCCACGTTTTGTTTCATACAGTCACCCCCATACTTTGTGTTTTATATAACTAATCACCATCGATCTCTGCCTACATTTACCCTCTATTTTCAAGTTCCCAGTGGATCTTTTCTAATTCTTTCACTTCCTCCTTCCACCCACCAAACTCTGTGACCCAGGGATTTACTCCCCTCCACTCTTAGTCTCCCTGCTAACTCGTCTTCCCCCATTGGACTTGTATACACATCTTATTAGTTATCTTTCTATTTTTTCCAATAATGGTCTTAATGCAGTATTTTTCTTTATGAGACTGAGTTAGTTCACTCTCCAGCTTCTCACATGTTATATAATATTTTTTAAATCATTGTTCCTGTGTGCTGCATAGTATTCCATCATGTGAATATACTACAATTTCTCAACCCATTCATTTGTTTACATACATCTTGCTATTGTGAATAATGCTGCTATGAACACTGGTGAACAAATCTCCACTTGTGTCTCAGTTCTATTTTTCCTTCAGGTATATTCCTAACAGTGGAATAGCTAGGTCATATGGGTCATATGGTACAGCTTTCTTGATGAAATGCCAAACCATCTTCTAGTGTAGCTGCACCATTTACAATCCCACTAATAGTATATGAGAGTTCCAAAAT
Source organism: Elephantulus edwardii (assembly GCF_000299155.1). Classification (NCBI taxonomy): domain Eukaryota; kingdom Metazoa; phylum Chordata; class Mammalia; order Macroscelidea; family Macroscelididae; genus Elephantulus; species Elephantulus edwardii. The sequence goes on from NW_006399872.1 coordinate 905,586, forward strand.
CTCTACATCTTCTCCAAGCTTTATTGTTTGCCATTCTTTTAAACTCGGTCATAGTTACTGGGGTAAAATGATATCTCATTGTGGTTTTTATCTGCATCTTTCTTATTGCCAGTAGTTTTGAACATTTCTTCATGTCTCTGCTGGTTATCCAAATTACTCCCTCTGTGAAAAGTCTTTCCATGTCTTTTGCCCATTTTGTAATTGGGTTATCAGTCTTTTCCTTGTGGAGGTCCTACAGTATTCTGTACCTTTTGTTATGAGACCCTTATCTGAGATGGCAATGATAATTTTTTAGTTCCAGTCAATAGGTTTTGTTTTAACTCTACTAAAAAAAAGCTTTGGGTGCACAGAGGGACTTCTTAATATTTATATATCTCCTTTATAAATGTTGTAATCTACTGGTTGTGCATTACTACCAGCATTTGTTAGTCTATCTATATCATGGACTAGGCCTTTTAAAATTGGCCTTATCTTATATTTTATGATCGTCATCGCTTTTGGCTTTATCTATAGGTCTCTGATCCACCTTGAGATGATTTTTTTAGTATGGTGTGTGATGTGGACCCTGCTTCAGCTTTCTGCAGATGGAAGTCCAGTTTTGCCAGCACCATATGTTGAAGATGTTATCATTTCTCCATTTGATAGGCTTTGTTTCCTTGTAAAACACCAGTTGACTGTAGGTAAATGGGTTAATTTCTGGGTTCTCAATTCTGTTCCATTGGTCCACATGTCTGTCACTGTAGCAGTACCATGCTGTTTTCATTACTCCAGCTGTGTAGTGGGATTTAAGATTAAGGAACGCTATGCCTCGCTTTCATTTTTTTTATTTTTTTTTTGTTTTTGTAAGTAGTTTGCTTATTCAGAGTCTCTTCTCTTTACAAATAGACTTGCCAAATGCCTTTCTATCTCTTCAAAAAGTTAATTTGGCATTTGTATTGAGATTTCCTTAAACATGAAGGTTGGTTTTTGTAGGAATGTCATTCTCACTATATGGATGGAAAACCAATTGACATATTTTGAAAACAGGTGTAGTCCTGCAACTGTTCATCTGGTTCCATCAAAAATCTGAAGGAAAGCTGACTGGCCAACTGACTATAAGAGATGCATATTTATTGCCATTTCTAAAGAAAAATAAAAAAGAAAAGATAATCCAACAGAGTGTGAAATATATCAAACACTAACATCACACATAAGAAAAATCTTGCTGAAGATTATCTAAAAATGGCTAGAACAGTACATTGACAGAACTGTAGAAATACAAGCTGGGGTTAGAAGAGGATGTGGCACTCACAGTATCATTGCCAACAACAGATGGTCTTGCCTAAAGAAAAAGAGTACTAGAAGAATGTCTGAGTTTTATTAACTAAGCAAAGACATTTGACTGTGTGAATAAAAACAAATTAAGGCTAGCATTGAAAAGAGCAGGGATCCCAGAAAATTTGCTTGTGCTCATGTGAAACCCTAACTTAAACTAGGAAGTAGTCATCAGAACAAAGCAAAGAAACACTGCCTGGTTCAAAATCAAGAAAGAAGTACAACAGAGATGTGTGCTTTATCCACACCATTTCAATCTATAGTAGGAATAGATCATTCAAGAGTCTGAACCCTGTGAAGAAGAATGTGGCATCAAGATTGTATTCATTAACAACCTGCAATATGTAGATGACACAATCTTGTTCACAATACTGAGAAAAACTTGAAACATCTGCTGTAAAAAATCAAGGATTGAAGTCCTCAATATCAATTGCATCTCAACATGAAGAAGATAGAAATTCTCAACAACTGGACCAATTGGCATCATCGTGATAGAGGGAGAAGAGATTGAAGTTGTTAGCAATTTAATCTCACTCGGGTCTACTCTCTTGTCCTTGGCATTAGCTGTCAGGAAATAAATACATGAATTGCTTTGGGAAAGTCCACTGTGAGGGACCTCTCTAGAGTGATGAGTATATCAGTCTAAGGTGCACCTGATGTAAGCAGCTGGTCTTCTCAATGACATTTTATGCATCAGAGAGCTGGACAATCCTAAGAATGACAGAAGAAGAATTAGATGACTTTGAGTTATGATATTGGAGAAGAGTGTGGTACATAACATGGACTTTCAAGACAACAAACGGATCCATCCTGTAGATGGTGAAATCAGGATACTCCTTGGAGGCAAGTATTGTGAAGCTCTGTCTCACATACTTTGGGCTATTGCCAGAAAGGGTCAGTCCTGAGAGAAGGACAGCCTATTTGGAAGGGTAATGAGTCAGCCCAGGAAAAGAAGATTCTAAATAAGATTGATTGACACAGTGACTGTAAAGTGGTGAGGTGTGCCAGAAACAGTGAGATAGGGCAGATTTCAGAGTTATTGTTCGCAGAATCGCTATGAGTAGGACTAGATTTGATGGCACTTATCAACAACAACATTTAAATGATAAAATTTTCTTAGTTTCTTAATCTGTTCATTCTTTGTTATTATAGAGGAATCCTACTGATTTTTTTTTATATTTATCTTGTACTCTGCCACTCTACTAAAAGGATCTACTAGGTCAAACAGGTTTTTGGCTGAGTCCTTGAGGTTTTCTGCATACACTATGACATAGTCTACATATGTTGTTGTTGTTGTTGATATGTGCCGTCGAGTTGTTTGCGACTCATAGTGACCCTGTGTACAACAGCCCTAAACCCTGCTCTATCCTGTGCCAATCACATTGCCCCTGACACACCCATCCTGATTAACCCAGCCACCGAATCAATCCACCTCATACAGGGTCTTCCCCTCCTGTGCTGTCCCTCTACCCTACCAAGCATGATGTCCCTCTCCAAGGACCTGTCTCTCCTTACAACATGTCCAAAGTATGTCAGACGAAGCCCTAGAATCCTTGCCTCCAAGGAGCAGCCTGATTTAACCCTCTCTAGGATGAATCTGTTTGTTTTCTTGGCAGTCCATGGAACATTCAATACTCTTCTCCAGCACCACATCTCAAAGGTGTCAATTCTCCTTCTATCCTCCCTAGTCATTGTCCAACTCTCTGATGCATAACAAGTGAATGCAAAGACCATGGCCTGTATCAGGCGCACCTTAGTCTCCAGAGAGACACTGTTGCTCTTCAGTACTTTAGGAAGGTTCCTAACCACAGACTTTCCCATCACAATATGTTTTTTTATTTCCTGGCTGCTGGTGCCAAGAGTGTTGACCATGGAGTCGAGCAAACTGAAGCTGTGAACAATCTCAATCTCTTCGCCATCCATCCTGATGCAACCGATTGGTCCAGTGGTGAGAATTTTTGTCTTCTTGACATTGAGCCTCAGTCCATACTGAAGGCTGCAGTCCTTGACCCTCTGCATTAAGTGCATGAGGTCCTCCTCAGTTTCAGCAAGCAAGGTTGTGTCATCTGCATAATACAGATTGTTGATAGATCTTCCACCAATCCTAACGCCACACGTCTCCTCATAGAGCCCAGCCTCTTGGATAATCTGCTCTGCATACAGGTTGAAAAGGGATGGAGATAGGACACATATCTGGCATACACTCTTCTCAATTTTGAACCATGCAGCATTGCCCTGCTCTGTTCTGACTGCTGCCTCTTGATCCAAGTATAGGTTTCACATTAGCATGATTAAATGTTCTGGGATTCTCATTCTTCTCAGAGTAAGCCAAAGTTTGTTACGATCCGCACAGTCAAATGGCTTTGCATAATCAATGAAACACAGATAGACATTCTTCTGGTATTCCCTGCATTCAGCTAAGATTCATCTAACAGTGGCTACAATATCCCTAGTACCACGACCCCTTCTAAACCCAGCCTGGACTTCTGGCAGTTCTCTGCTGATGTACTGTTCCAGTCTTTTTTGGATAATCTTCAGTAGAATCTTGCTTGCATGTGAAATCAATGATATTGTTCTGTAGTTTCCATACTCTGTTGGGTCACCCTTCTTTGGGATGGGAACAAATATAGATCTCTTCCAGTCAGTTGGCCAAGTGGTTGTTCTCCAGATTTCTTGGCAAATATGTCAATTGGTATACCGTCTATTCTGGGGGCCTTATTTTTTGCTATTTCCTTCAAAGCACCTTGAGCTTCTTCCTTCATCACCATCACATTTTGATGATCTAGATACCTCTTATTTCTTTCTCCTGTCCTATTGTCCTATAAAGTAGTTATAAGACAGTATTGAATAGGAATGGAAAAAAGTGACCATCCTTGCCTGGTCCATGTTTGCCAAGGGAATGCTTTTAGTCTTTCTCCATGGAAAATTATGCTGGTCCTTAGTTTTGTGCAAATACTTTTCATGATTCTGAAGAAACCAAGAAGTTAGGAGCTGAACAGAAAAGTTCAAAGGACAGCTCAGAAAGACAAAGCAAAGTATTGTAATGTGCAAAGAGCCGGAGTTGGAAAATCAAAAGTTGTCAAATACACTCAACATTTCTTAAGCTGAAGAAACCAAACAACAAAGTCAAGCCTCGAGTTGCCATACTTAAGGATGCTATGGGCAGAATATTGAATGATCCAGGAAGCATAAAAAGGCAATTGAAGAAGTTCCTAGAGTCACTGTACCAAAAAGAACTGGGCACACATAAGTATTTCATGTGATAACTTATGTTCAAGAGGAAATGGTGATGAAGGAGGAAGTTCAAGCTGTTCTGAAGGAACTGGCAAAATAGAAGTCCCCAGAAATTGACAGAATACCAACTGACATATTTCAACAAACATATACAGCCCTGAAAGTGCTCTCCAGGCTGTTTTAAGAAATCTGGAGGACAGCTACCCAGGCAACAGACTGGAAGAGATCCATATTTATGGCCATTACCAAAAAAAGGTGATCCAACAGAGTGCGGAAATTATAGAGTGATATTACTAATATCACATGAAGGCAAAATCATGTTAAAGATTATCCAGAAACTACTTGAACAGTAAATAGAGAAAAAGCAAAAATGCAAACTAGGTTTAGAAGAGGCCCTGGCTCTAGCAACATCATTGTCAATGTCATATGGATCTTGGCTGAAAGCAGAGAGAGAGTACCAGAGGAATGTCTATCTGTGTTTCATTGACCATGCAAAGGCATTTGAATGCATGGATCACAATAAAATGTGGCTAACCTGCAGAAGAATGGGAATCCAAGAAAACTTGTTTATGCTCATATCAAACATGTATTTGGACCAAGAAGCAGTGGTCAGAACAGAGCAAGGAAACACTGCATGATTGAAAATCAGGAAAGGAGTGTGTCAAAGTGTGTCCTGTCTCCATATCTTTAAAATATGTATACATCACAGATAATTTGAGGTCAGGAAATTTTATGCCTCCAACTTCATTTTTTTGTTTCTTAGAAGTGTTTTGTTTATATGGAATCTCTTGCCTCTTCAAATAAATTTGACAATTTTCTTTTCAATAAATATCCTTGAAAAATGAATTTGCTATCTGGATTGGGATTGTATAAAAATGTAGATTTATTTTGATAGGATTGTCATTTTTACTATATTGAGTCTTCCTACCCATGAACAGGGCACTCCTCCCACCTCCCCACCCCTGCATTTCTTTAGGTCTTCTATTGCGTCTTGCAGAAATGTTCTGTAGTTTTCTTTTTATGGATCTTTTGTATTTCTAGTTAGATTCATTCCCAAGTATCTCAATTTGTGGTTGGCTATTATAAGCGGTATTGCTTTCTAGGTATCCTTCTTTAAGTTCTCTTTGTTACTGTAGAGGAATCCTACTGATTTTTTGATAATTCATTTTATATCCTGCCACTCTACTAAATTGGCTTATTAACTCTAACAGGGTTTTTTTGTTGAGTCACTGGGGTTTTTTGTGTACACTATCATATTATCTATATAGCGACAATTTAACCACTTTTTTGCTGATCTGGATGCCTTTTATTTCCTTCTCTTGTCATTTTACCCTAGTAAACACTTCCAATACAATATTGAAAGAAGTGGTGACAGTGGGCATCTTTGTCTGATCCCTGTTTGCAAGGAAAATATTTTTAGTCTTTCTCCCTTAAGAATGAAGTTGGCTCTTGGTTTTGCATATTTACTTTTCACTCTGTTGAGAAAATCCCTTCTATTCCAATTTTGCTAAGTGTCTTTTTCAGGAAGTTTGTTGGATTTTGTCAAATGCCTTTTCTGCATCAATTGCTAAGATCAATAAACCAAAGAATAACTTGAGTGATGGTAACAACAATAACTACTATCAATTTTCTAAAAGACAGCCAACAAAATTAATTCTCTTTCTATACAGTGCAGGAGGGGAAAGCCCTCTGTGAGGTGGATTGAGTCAGTGACTGGGCTAATCAGGATGGGAGTGTCAGAGACAGTGCGATTGGCACAGGACAGAGAAGAGTTTAGGGCTGTTGTACATAGGGTCGCTATGAGTCGCAAGAGACTCGGCGGCACATAACAACAACAAAAACATAATCACATGCCTAGCCTCCTTTCAGAAGATGGAGTTCTTTTCCCATCTTCATTAAGTTGAGCTGATCTTCTCACTTGTTTTGACCAACAAAATGCAGTGACAGTTACATGGTGCCAATCCAGGTCTAGGTTCCAAGAAAAAACAAATTGCAAGTGTTCCCTAAACCTCCTTGAAATATGTCTGACTCCTCAGAAGGAAAACAAGGCCTAGCTCCCTGCTGAGCTCCCAAATAATTGTAGACAGATGAATTAATGCACACACATCACATCAATCAGACAAACTACCCTATTGATTCTATCCAATTGAAAAAAGCATTATATCATAAAGGTAAATTCTACTAGTGATGGATTTGACTTGAACCATTCTACTAAACTATCAAAGGCTTTTACATCTGGTCAAGCCATGAAATCAAAGATTAACAGTTTCTCTTTGTAACTGTGGGTTCCATGACTTTTACAATTGTTTATATAAGTTTGTTAGGAGTGCTTAAATGTTCAACTGCTACCTTGTTGTTGTTATGTGCCGTCGAATCGTTTCCGACTCATAGCGACCCTATGCACAACAGCTCTAAACCCTGCTCTATCCTGCGCCAACAGCACCACCTCTGACACACCCATCCCAATTACCCCAGTCACCGAATCAATCCATCTCATAGAGGGTCTTCCCCTCCTGCGCTGTCCCTCCACCCTCCCAAGCATGATGTCCCTCTCCAAGGACCCGTCCCTCCTGGCAACATGTCCAAAGTATGTCAGATGAAGGCCCAGAATCTTTGCCTCCAAGGAGTAGCTTGGTTTAATCCTCTCCAAGATGAATCTGTTTGTTTTCCTGGCAGTCCATGGTACATTCAGTACCCTTCTCCAGCACCACAGCTCAAAAGCATCCACTCTCCTTCTGTCCTCCCTAGTCATTGTCCAACTCTCTGATGCATAACAAGCGATTGCAAATACCATGACCTGTATCAGGCGCACCTTAGTCTCCAGAGAGACACTGTTGCTCCTGAGTACCTTTGAGAGGTCCCTAACAGCAGACTTTCCCATCGCAATACGCTTTTTGATTTCCTGACTGCTGGTACCAAGAGTGTTGACTGTGGAGCCAAGCAAAGTGAAGCTGTGAACACTCTCAATCTCTTCGTCATCCATCCTGACGCTGCCAATTGGTCCAGTGGCGAGAATCTTTGTCTTCTTGACGTTGAGCCTTAGTCCATACTGAAGGCTGCAGTCCTTGACCCTTCACAGCAAGTGCATGAGGTCCTCCTCAGTTTCAGCAAGCAAGGTTGTGTCATCTGCATAACGCAGATTGTTAATAGTTCTTCCACCAATCCTGATGCCACAATTCTCCTCATAGAGCCCAGCCTCTCGAATAATCTGCTCTGCATACATGTTGAAAAGGTATGGAGACAGGATGCATCCCTGGCGTACACCCTTCCCTATTTTGAACCATGCAGTGTTACCCTGCTCTGTTCTGACTACTGCCTCTTTGTCCAAGTATAGGTTTCGTATTAGCACAATTAAATGTTCTGGGATTCCCATTCTTCTCAGAGTCAGCCACAGTTTGTTATGATCCACACAGTCAAATGCCTTTGCATAATCAATGAAACACAGATAGACATTCTTCTGGTATTCCCTGCTTTCAGCCAAGATCCATCTAACATCAGCAACAATATCCCTAGTACCACGACCCCTTCTAAACCCAGCCTGGACTTCCGGCAGTTCTCTGCTGATGTGCTATTCTAATCGTTTTTGGATGAACTTCAGTAGAATCTTGCTTGCATGTGAAATCAATGACACTGTTATGTAGTTTCCACACTCAGTTGGATCACCTTTCTTTGGTGACCTACAAAGTCAATTATTTAAATCCATCATTCACTCTGTCAGAGAAAAATATGCCAATGTGCGCCTGTAAGGATTTACAGTCTTTAAGACCTTATAGGACAGTGCTAATCTGTCCTATAATATTACTATTGAATCACATTCATCTCAACAGCAATGGATTATGTTTGTTTGGCATAGGCTTGTCAGCTTTGCTAAACGGTAAGACTGACAGTTTACACCTGGTCTCAGCAAAGCAAAGTCCCCTGGGAGGGGACTGTTGCTGGTGTTATTTATGTATCAGAATACACTTATGTGAAAAAGAGCATAAGACTATTTTGAACTTCCTGGTTCTGAGCTGCTTAATGTACATGTCAGTAGTCCTTGATCCAAAAGAAAATACATGTTCTAATTCAGAAAATATGGCTTCTAAGGAACTCATGCAGCCTTTGCTTAAGAAATACTTATTGTCGTTGTTGATTGCCATCGAGTCAGACAACTCATGGTGACCCTATGAACAAAAGGCCTAAAGCCTTTCTACCACTATGGTCATTTTTCAATGTTCATAGTTTCCAGAGGCATGTTGTTTAGGAAGTGGATGTCACTCCTACTTCTAAACCTATCTCAAACTGGAAGCTCCACCAAACACTGTCCACTGTGGGCAAAGGTGATGCCATTTGACACCTCAATGGCACAAGGTTCAGCATCACAACAACCCCAGGTTACCTCAGTACAGCACATTGACAGAAGAGTACTGTACCACTTAGAAGAATGTTCCTCCAAAATATGGTAACAACTGACTTTTAAATAGAAAGGCCCTCTTTTAAATACAAAGGTCCTCTCAAAGATCTCATTAACTTTAAACAAGAGGCTTAAATAAAAAACAACCAATATAGTATGTTGTTGTTATGTGTCATTGAGTCTCCTGCAATGTATAGCAACCCTATGTACAGTAAAAGTCTTCCGTGTCCTGAGCCAGTCTCACTAATTCAGACATACCAACCCCCATTACTCCAGATACTGTATCAATCCATCTCATCCAGAGTTGTCCTCTCCTGTGCTGTCCCATCACCCTTTTAAGCATGATGTCTTTCTCCAAGCTATTACTATTTGTATCTAGTCCCTGAAACATACCGTAGACTGGAAAAATTTTTCAGCTGGGACCTGAATTTTCTTTTCATACTCAAACCCTGATTATTAAAAGCAAATTAAATTATTGTTGTTTATCCATAATTAAATTATAATTCGGCCACATTATTAAGTGCAAAAATATTAACAAATTGTTGTTCAATGCACGAAATTTTCAGTGGTTTACTATGTAGCAACAAACAACAGAAACAATAGCTATATTTATTAAGCATCTATTATTATTTCTAAATACTTGAAATGCATCTAACTCATAGCCACCGCATCAATTCTAACTTATAGCAAATCTCCACAAGGTTTCTGAGACTATAAATCTTTATAGGAAGGAATTGATCATTTTTCTCTGTAAAAGCAGCTGGTGGATTTGAACCACTGACTATTTGATTAGCAGTACAATGCATAATGCACGAAAGCACTCAAATCTCAAAACAACATCACTTTGTTGTTTTTATTGTTAAGTGCTGTCAAGATGAGTACAACTCACAGAAACTCTATTAACAACATATCTAAATTCTGTCCTATCCTGCACCATCCTTATCATCCTCGACACATTTTAGTCCATTGCCACATACATAGTGTCAGTACATCTTGTTGAAGGTCTTCCTTTTCTTAACAGACTCACCACCTCCACTTTTCCAAGCACAACCCTCCATTGTTTCCAAGGAATAACCTCTCCTAACAACATATCCAAAATATGTGAGATGAAGGTTCACCATCACTCTGGTTACACTTTCTCCAAGACCTATCCAATCTTTTGGAGATTTGTGAGATGAGATATTCAGCATTTTTCTCCAACATCACAAATCAAATGCATCTTTTTTTTTTTTTGGTCATTGGTTTTCAGTCTTGAGCTCTCAGATAGATAGCAGGTGACTGGAAGGAAAACGACTTAAATCAGGCATATCTTAGTCTTTAAACTGACATCATTGCTCTTCAGGACTTTGGAGTGCTCCTTGACAGCAGTCTTTCCCTATGCTATATGTCTCCAGATTCCTAACTGTTGGTACCAAATATATTGACTATGTGTCCAAGAAAGATGAAATCATTGACAGTTGCAATCTTTTCTCCATCAGTCCAATAGTGATTATTTTTGTTTTATTGATGTTGAGATGTAATCTATATTGAAGGCTGCAGCCTTGATCTTCTGTAGAAAACACTCCCGGTCCTGATCACTTATAGCAAACAAGGTTGTGTCACAGGCATAACACAGGTTGTTGATGAGTCTTCCTCCAATATTGATGCCACACTCTTCTTCATAGAAGACAGGTTCTCTAGAGATTTGCTCAGAATACAGATTAAATATAGAGAGAGATGATACAGTCGTGACACACACCTTTCACGATTTTAAAACATGAAGTATTATTCCCTTCCTCTGAACAGCAGCTTCTTGGTCTAGATATAGATTTACATAAGTATTATTTATATTCTGGAATTCCCATTTTTCTCAAGGTTAGCCATAGTTTGTTATGATCCACACAGTCAAATGGCTTTGCATAGGCATTGAAACACAAATAGACATTCTTCTAATGTTCCCTGTTTTCAACCAAGATACATCTAACATCAGTTAATAATACCCCTGGTACCATGGCATCTTCTAAATCCAGCTTGAATTTCTGGCAGTTCTCTGTATTGTTCAATCAGATTTTGGATGATAAAATTAAAAAAACATTTTTGGAATATAAAATTCAAAGACAAGAAATTAGTGACACAAAGAAATTATTTGTAGAAGTAATATATCATATATAGTTCCTATATATGCCTTTGATTCTTAAAATAGCATAATGACCAAATACTATATTTAGAACCACTTTCCAGATATAGGGGCCATATGACACAGTCTAGGCTAATAAAAACAAAAAATAATCAGAGAAAATAAGCATAGGAGCAAGAAGGAAAGAATAAATCAATTTTAAACTAGTTGTGTTACTCCTTTTAAACAAGGTGGAAATGTCACATAGATATAATTCTCCACATATACAAGGAAAGACAGGCATTCAGTGGTAAAGGTAGTAACATAAAAACGGATAAGGAAATTTTGTGTCTATTTGGATCTGATCAGTATATAGTCAGGCAATAACCAAAGCCATGAAACAAAATTATATTTGTGAGGAAAATGAAAATAGAAACAAAAGCAAGACCTAAAAATAGTGTGCAATATTTGTATGATTCTTGGTACTGTTTTTAATATTATTTTTGTGCCATGATTAAGATAACTTTTTAATGACTCATATAGATAAATCATTCCAAATCTTAAGACTTTATCCTAACCAAATTTTGAGATTATTTACTATATTTTTCCACTAATGTCTAGATTAATTTGGTTAGTAAGAATGATGAAGGTGAGAGAGCGCTGATGGCCTAGTGGCAAGAAGCTGTGTTGCAATCTGGAAGGTGCAGGGTTGGAATCCAGCAGATGCTCAGCTGGAGAAGGAGGAGCAAGCTCCTTCTGTGCCAGCTGGATCTGATTCCAGGGTACACACCAAGGAAAAAATATTAAAAGAAAAGAAAGAATATTGAGGGAGATGTGAGTGCCTAGCCAGACAAGCTTTCTCACCAGCTGCATGGAACTAGCATGAACTTTTAGAAGAAAGAGATGCCCTCCTCTTCCCAGAAGAGGTGAGTGGTCAACCAGATGAGTTTTCCCACCAGCCTTACTAGAGCAGAGAGAACTTTAGGCAAAGCAAGTTTCCCTCCCTTCTATGGAGAGGTGACAGCTCCAGCTAGATTATCTTTCCCACCAGCCACTTGAGACCAGAAAGCACTTCAGGCAGGGGGAGTTGACACAAGGAACCACAGAGGCTCAGGAAAGGAAAGGTTCTGGGCACCAACCTTAGGGACTGTACTCCCAGGAAAGTTCCCAGCTCTTTGCAAAGACTCTGTTGGCTAAAGCAGAAGTGGCCCCTCCCATCCAGCCATGGGAAAAGACACAGGTAGACAGTTAGCAAAGACCACTATCAAGAGCACAAACAGCAGCAACCTGCCAGTCTTAGAGAAGAAAGAGTCCTGGACAAAATTCCTGGGAAGTTCCCAGCTCACCTCAGAGACTTTGTCAGCTCAGGGGAGAAACTTTAACCTCCATCCATGCCCAATAATATTAAGGAAACAGCAGGCAGGTTCAAATATTATGAAAACACAAAACAAGCCTTCTCCTAAAAAGCAGACCAGATTAAGAATACAAGGAACACCTCAGGCACAGTAATTAGAAAAAAATATGCTGAGTTTTTGGAATTCCAAGAACTGGTACTGAAGAAGTTATAAATATTGGTAGAAAGTGTTGAAACCGTAAGTAAAGAATAACAAGAAAGGGGAAAGTCATCACAAAACAGAGATTGTAATCAACACAGTACTAGAAGAAAACAGAAACACACAGAAATAGAATCCAGAATAAGAAAAATTAAATGATGGAATTTATCAACATGCTGGAGGCATTAAAAAAAATCAGAATAGAAGAGATAAAAAATACTTGGTGAGTTAGAAGAAAAGAACCTCAGTGAACACTTAAAAGAAGAAAAAACAGTGAGAAGATAGAAGGAAAATGAAGAAAGCATTAGAATCATGTCGGATTACATCAAACAAAATAATATACACATGACTGGAATTTCAAACAAAAGAGTAGAAAAGGGTGGGGGGAACCAACAAGAAAATTGTGGAGGAGATACAAGAAAACTTTGCAGGTCTCATGAAAAATGAAGAAACACACATTCCATAAGGTCAGTGAATTCCAAAAAGACTAAACTTTAAAAGAAAAACACCAAGAAATATCATTGCCAAACCCTCCAACATCAAAGATAAGGAGAGAATAATAGAAGCAGCACAAGACAAAAAGTCACCTAAAAAAAACCTAGTTAAACTCTAACTGCTCAGCAGAAACCATGCAAGCAAGAAAACAATGGAATAGTATATACAGAAGGCTGAAAGAAGGAAATTATAAGCCATGAATCCTGTACTTAGCATAGCTGTTCAACAAATATGAAGAAGAAATTAGGTCATTTGCAGATAAACAGAAACTTAAGGAATTTTTAAAAACATGACCAATTAACTCTATAAGAAACTCTAACTGTAGTCCTTCACAACATAGACAGTGGGGGAAAGCAGATGGACCATAGAAACAACAGAAAAGGAAGCACAGCAAGAGAGCAATGATAAAACTTAGCCTATCAATAATCACACTCAAGGTTAATAACTTAAATTCATTGATTAAAATCAAGAGAGTAGCAAAAAACCCACCCAAACTCCATCAATATGTTGCCTACAAAGACACATATCTAAGAAATGAGGAAAAATACAGACTAAAAACCAAAGGGTGGAAAAAATATAACAAGCAAATGACATCCATAAAAAAGTGGAAATGGCAATATTAATATCTGCTAAAGCAGACTTCAGAAGGAAGGCCATCCTAAGAAATAAGAAAGGACATTATATAATGATTAAAGGCAAAATATATCAAGAGGACACATTTTTAGTTAAGACCTACACATCTAATGATTGCTGTTGTTGTTATGTGCCATCACATCCACTGCAACTCATAGCGAACTTTTGAACAGTAGCTCTAAATACGGCTCTACCCTGAGCCAATCTCACTATCCCTGACACATCTGCTTCCATTAACACAGTAACTATGTCAACACATCTCATCCAGGGTCTTCCTCTCCTGTCCTGCCTCTCCACCCTTCCAGGCATGATATCCCTCTTGATCACATGCTCAAAGTATGTGATACTGAGTTTCAAACTCCTTGCCTTCAAGGAGCAATCTTGCTTCACCCTCTCCAGGACAAACCTGTTTATTCTCTTGGCAGTCCATGGTATATTCTATACTCTCCTCCAGCACCACAACTCAAAAGTACCAATTCTCCTGTCATTTTTAGTCATTGTACAGCTCTCTGATGTATAACAATTCATTGAGAAGACCATGGCCTGTATCAAGTGCACCTTAATTTCCAGACTAACATTGTTGCTCTTCAAATCATACCTCACACCTTACACAAAAAACAACTCAAGATAGGTCACAGCGGTAAAACTCAAAACCATAAGTAGTATAAGAGACAAAAGGAAAAAAGAAGCTCTGAACTATGGCATAAATAGGCTTTGCAAACAGAGCCAAAATTGCTCTAGCCGGAGAAGATAAAATTGACAAATGAGACCTTTTTAAAATAATATCTTTTTATGCATCAAAACTTTTCACTAAGAGGGTGAAAAAAATTCCACATATTTGTAAAAACACTTGACAATGACATTTCAGACAAGGATCTCATAAATAAAAAGTTTACAGAGTACAGCAGGTCCTCCAAAGAAAATGACTGATAAACTAATGACATAATGGGCAAAAGACATGAAAACATTTTTCAAAAAGGAGGAGATTTGAATGGCCAAGAAACACATCAGGAAATGTTCAAAATCACTAACAATGAAAGAGATGAAAATCAAAACAACAATGAGATACTAATTCGCTCCAGGAGCAGCAATAAACTTTAACAGCAAACAATAAATGTTGGAGATAGTGCAGAGAGATTGAAACTCTTATGTACTGTTAGTGGGGACTGTAAAATGGTACAACCACTCTGGAACACAGTTTGACATTTCAGCAAAAAGCTGATATATAAATCCCCTATGACCCAGGTATTCCACTGCTAAAAATATATCTTAAGGAAATCAAAACTGAGATACAAATGGAGATATATACATGAATATTCATAGTAATGTTATTCACAATAGCAAGAAATTGGAAACAGTTCATATGCCCATTATCAAATAAATGGATTGAGAAGTTGTCGTACATTCACACAATGTAGCACTATGCAGCAATAAGGAAGCTGGACTTCATAAAATACTATATACATTGGAAGAGACTAGAGAACATTATGCTGAGTGAAATAAGTCAGTCAAATAAAGACAAATACTGCATAAAGCTACTATTATGAAACTAGGAAAAAGGGAAGGGGAAATCACTGGGAGGAGGTTGGTGGAGCAAGGGGTGAAGTATTTGGAACTGTTCACTGGGAACTTAAATAGACAAGATAATAGTCATGGAACAATGATGATTAACTTAATAAAATATAATGCATATGAATGATTGTATAAAGAAAAAGGTAAATGAATGAAACACAATGTGTATGAATGATTGTATAGCACAAAAAGTACTTGTACAAAGCACAAGGTATATGCATGATTTTATGTAAAGCAATAAAAAATTATCAAAAACAACAAGAATGAAAAAAGAATGAAGAAAATTCTATTTTCAAGAGCAAATTAAAAGATACAAAATAAAATTTCTAGAAGCATAATTCAGCATATTTTTGCAACTATAAAATTCCTTAAGAAGAAACTTGCAAGTTATAGAAAGATGAAAATTTTTAACTTAAAATATTTTCAGTATACATATATAAACCCTGTTTGTAATTTTACTTGAAACAAGAGATCTTCTATTTAAAATTAAATATCTTTTAAGCCTGTAAGATATGTTACAGTTTTTATGTGCCATCAAGTTGCTTGTGTACAATCGTGAGCCAACCTTATTGTCTCCAATCCACTTACCCGCATTACTCCAGCCACTTAGTCAAACCATTTCATCGAGGAAAGCAAAATGAACTTCTGTATAGAGCCACCTAATGTGAGTATATTCTATCTGCTCTTTGCAAAACCAACTTCCTTTTTATGGAACAAAAGAAACAATTTCCCCTCCTGCATTGTCCCTCCACCCTCCCAAGCATAACATTCCTCTCCAAAGACTGGTCCCTCCTTGCAACATGTCCAAAGTATGTCAGATGGAGCTTCAGAATCCTTGCCTCCAAGGAATAGCCTGGTTTCACCCTCTCCTGGACGAACCTTTTTGTTCCGTAAGATATAGTTAACCCTTTAAATGACCCAATACAAAAGTCTAACTAGATAGGATAATGTGTTAGTACTATTTAGAACAATAGAAAAGATAGAGTACAATGTTTATTGTGTTCATTTGTGTAATTGAAAATAAATTTTGATTAGTTTAGAAAGCGTAATACACTGTGTTTCTGATTTCAGGAAACAGCAAGCTCTATATGATTTAAAAATATAATTAAATTTAACTTTAGTTAAATCAAATAAGCATGATAAATAAACCCTAAGTAACAAAAATAATTTGAAAAGAATTTTTTTAATCAATAATGGCATTGTATGTTTCAGATGCAGCACTTACATTATAAACTATTCAAATGAGAAAATTAAAGAAGTGACAGTAAGTGCTTGGTAGGATAAAGTATATCTTAGGTTACAGAAACGGGAAAAGTAGATTTTCCATATAAACTTAGAAAAGTAAATCAGAAGAGACAAGACTTTAAATGTAAAACAGTAGGCTTAACTATATAATATTGCCTTGCAATAGTGAGTTGGCTCATCAGTTTCAAACAGATCAGCATGAAACTGAGTGAAGCTCTTGAAAAGCTACTTAGATTCCATTATATGTTTACCGAAGTAACAATTTATGTCAACACTAGTATTAGTAATTCAGTTGAGTAAAATGTATAGTAAATCTTAAACCATGCTGCCAACTTCTGGGTAGAATAAACATGAGTAAATGTAGTCATCCTGGGAATCCCATGACAATAAGTATTACAAAAAACTTTTACGTGAAAAATTTTCAGCAAGAAGAAACATATACCAATAGTATATGGTTTCCCTGTAATTACTATAGTCTGTGTAGTGGATAGCAGTTAAGATTTATAACACTTCTCTTGATAAATTAATACTGTGTAAATACATAGAGCTCATTAACATTTATTACTGTGAAAAGCAAAATGAACTTCTGTATAGAGCCATGTAGTGTGAGTATATACTTTCTGCTCTTTCCAAAACCAACTTCCTTTTTTATTAAGCAAAAGAAACAATAACACTTAATGAATGATGCACAGGCAATTGAACACACACAAATGAAATTATGTTAAGGGCTATAAATCTTAAATGAAGTTAAAGGACTCATATAAAATTAATTAATATTACATTTATAAGGATACTCAAATGCCTACTGATTTTAGGCAGATCTAAGTACTGACTAGAAAATAGTATAATAAGAATCATCTTAGAAGCAAGAATTATGAAACTTCATCTCACATATTTTGTGCACATTATAGGTGAGGTCAGACCCTGGAGGAACACATCGTGTTAGGAAAGATAGTAGGCCAGTAAAGGGGAGGAAAACCTTTGACAAGATCAGTGACTGTGTCAGTGGGCTTAAGTATCTCAGAGATGATGGACATAGCACAGGATAAAGCAAGGTTTGGATTGGCTATTCATAGAGTCTCTGAACCATGGTCAAGCCCATGGCACCTAAGAAGAAGAAGAAATATCACCCACCTTCACCATTGCTTAATCAGCCCCAACTGATTGTTGTTAGGGTGTGGGTTGGGTTTATTTTCTTCCCCCACATTTTCATTAATAAAAGCATTATTTGGATTTACATATAAAGTTTAGAAAACCAAATTTTTAACTGCTATTTCTACCTTTAATATTTTTATTCCTGTTTAGCAACCAACTATGAATGTTGTAGTTGTCTCGCGTCAACTACAACTCATAAAACCTGTGAACCATAGATCTGAACTGTGCCCTATCATACACTAATCTAACATTCTCCAACATGCCCAAATTCACTGCTACAGTGACTGTCATTCCATTTCCTTGCTAGGTCTTCCTCTCTTTTGCTGACGCTCTGACTTCCCCAGCATGATATTTTGTTTCAAAGACTGGCCCCTCCTGACAACATGTCCAAACCATGTGAGACAAAATTTTATCATCCTAGACTCTAAGGAGCACCGTGATTGAACTTCCTCCAAGAAATACTGGTCATGATTTATTCATTATTTTTCTCCAACACCACCATTCAAATACATTGATTCTTCTAGATCATCTTTGTTTATTGTCCAACTTTTAGATATAAGAAAGCAATTGAAAATGCAACTATAAATTGGTCTTAAAATGTATCTGTGGATTAAATTTAGTCCATTAGCTACCATACCCTGCTCCTCAATGTCTTAATTTAAGCATAAATAATATTAATAATTACCTCCAGCTATAAATACTTGCACAGGAGAAGAAGATTCTGAATAAGATGGATTGACAGAGTAACAAGGGTAATGGGGGTGTGTGTTGTAGCCAATGGGATTGGCTCAGGACAGGTCAGGGTTCACAGCTAATGTGCAGAGGACACTATGATTTGCAGACAGAACAATGACAACAACATGCACTTCCAGATTTTGCAAATGTAAGTCCAGAAGAGATTTGATAAATTATATAGATTTTTCAACGTCTAGTTATAACATCATGTTGAAATTATACTATTCATAATTACAAAGGCTCAGCACACACTTATTATCTTTGTCCACACTAATAATTCTGAAATTAGCTTTGCCTACATCTGAAAGTATCTCTGAAATGCTACATAGGAAATTATTCAAATTATTCATATTTAATTCATTTTTGTGCAGTGATAAGACTACCAAGTTTGTTTGGTTTTGTTTTTTTATTGGGGAAAACATATTGGGAGTATAAGGAGGTGAGGGTTGGGGGCAGAAGGTGAGGATGGGCCAGGATTCACAGCTTGGTCGGTGGGGGGAGTAGGTGAAGGAAATGATGAGGGTTCAGAGGGGACCAGATCCTACAGAGGAATGACAAGCATTTTCCAATGGTAATTAAACCAAATGTCTTATTGATTGGGGAATTGGATGCCGACTCTCTGGCTTCTTCATGCTGAACAGGGGCATAGATGTAAAGGGGGGAAGGGAGGATGCTTTATCACCTTACTGGTGGTCTTGGGTTAAAGCTGCTTGCCTTGCCTTCTTGCTCTGTTAGAAGATATTTTCCTGTCATTTGCTCCCCTCTGGACAGCAAAGAGTTTTCCCAGGTGGGTCCAGTGGGGATGGCTGGTTGAACCCAGATGCTCCATCCTCTTTGCTTCCATAGCTGTCAGTTCAGGGTCAGTTCTGGAGTAAAACTTAGAGTTAAGGTTACCTATAGGAAAGGGAGCAAACCTAGAGAGAACAAACTTGTGAGTTACAAGTTACAAAAAGAAGGGTTTTGACGGTGTTGCTTTCAGGTTTACTGGGGGGGGGAAGGTGGCAGAAGGGAGCCTAGGTAACATTGGATACACTAGGCATTCTTTTTTTTTTCTCCTTCCCCACCCAGGGGTCAAACTGGGGACAGGGGCACAAACTGGGGACTCAGGAGCTCACCCTGAGGGCCGCAACAGCTCACCCCGAGCCAGGGGCCGAGGGCAGCCCGCCCCGGGCAGAGGGCCATGATGGCTCACCCCAAGCTGGGAGCCGAGGGCAGCCCCCCGCCCCGGGCAGAGGGCCGAGGGCAGCCCGCCCCAGGCAGAGGACCGCAACAACTCGCCCCGAGCCAGGGGCCGAGGGCAGCCCGCCCCGGGCAGAGGGCCGAGGGCAGTCTGCCCCAGGTAGAGGGTCACGACGGCTTGCCCTGAGCCGGGAGCCAAGGGCAGCCCACCCCAGGCAGAGGGCCGCGACAGTTCACTCCGAACTGGAGGCCGAGGGCAGCCCATCCCAAGCAGGGCAACATCCCCCAAGAGCTGACTTGTATACTCCCCCTCCAACTGCTCCTACCCCAGTCTGGTCCCCTCGCCTGACTAAGGACTCTGTGGTCAGGGATAGTGTTTCCAGTTTCAGCACTCCCACTTTTACCCCCCCCCATAAGTGGCCATACTATATTTTGAAGTAGGTGTCACTGCCCTCCCCCTTTATATTTGATAAAGGGAACCTGAGAATTGTGAACAGACTCCCCCCAGGTCTAACCATCTTTTGGCAGAAGCATTCAACAGAACAAAATGTGTGGTGCATTTAGGATGTCGGTCCTCTTGTGCATGCTGCCACTGTTAAGGTCATCAGACT
>NW_006399872.1:926389-929776 GCF_000299155.1 Elephantulus edwardii
CTGATCCTGCAGCTCACCACGCTGTCTCTGCCTCTGCCGCCATCTTGGATCTCCCTACAAAGTTTTAACAAAGGTATTTCCTGATGCCAGGAAGATCTTGATAATTTCTTCAGTTTCCATGGTTACAAGACAGAAGATTTAACTTCCTGTTATGATTCACAATTTAGTGAACAGAATAAATTGGAAGTTTCAACTTTCCTTTTCTCTAAGAAGTATACGGGGATGTGGGGATGTGTGGGTGTCAAAAACTTGAAATGTGCAAGTAGGCTCAGCTGCCCAGATTTATAGATCTTTGACCATAAGAGTAAGATTGACTTTGAGATCATTAAGTAATGAAAGTATCAGAATAAGTGCTTGCTCTGACTCTATGTGATAGAAGTCCAATATGAACTTCAGATGGATGAAGAGTCTAGCTGATAAGTACTTTCTGATTCATTAAATCAAATCTATTTGTGATCATTAAGAGCATTAAGACAAGCAGCATGCCAGTTAATATTCAACATGAAGGAAGTAACTTCATTGGTAGTTTTCTTAAAAACTACTGTGAGCTTAATGAGCAATTTGAACACTTTGAAGCAAAAATTTTAAGTATTATTTTTAAATTTCTTGAAAACAAAAACCAGTCATAATTTAACATCACATCAAATAAATTTTGTTTCAGTAAGAAGAATAAAATTCTTTATATATTTTCAACAAGGTAGTAATATGCAGCTCAATGATGAAGACTTAATTTACAATTTAGGTTATACTTTGGAATTGACTTCTCATGCTAGCATCTACTTAACTGTAAAATTCAAATTCATAGATCATCATAAATGACATCAAATGTTTAGTGGTTGATAGATAAATCAGGTAATTCACATTAAATACAAATGGCCCAGAAATTATGGAGAGATGGCTCACCAAAGACTACTTTTAGCAGTCTAACAGATGATAAATTGCAATATTTTACAGCCAAAAAACTGGAAGCCTGGATGTTTCGACTTGGAACAATACAGTGAATATCTTTCTAATCCACTCTTAAATTCTTTGCAGTGTTTTAAATGAAATTTTTATGCTCTGTTGCAACATTTGTATGTGGTTTTTATTTGAACTCAATAATAATACATCATTAGCTTCTTCTTCTAAAGAAAAAAAAATCTTGATCTGGGAAAAGGTCCAAATATGAGTCTCAAATTATTTGTATTGCAATTTGATTATCTGACAAACTCTGGAAAAAATCTCCTCTATATTTAAAATATCAGTATTTTGGCTTCAAAATTAGGAGTTTAGGATATTCCAGATACCAAAATATACCATTAGAAAATGCCACATGAAGTTGTAACAATGTTTATTAGCATTAATATATAATTCATTTCAATAGCTCATATCATAATCTCTCCCTCATCAACATTCTTATTTAAGTGTAATAAAACAGAACTTATTCACTATTCAATTTCCATTAATTTAGTTACCTCGTGCTGCTACAACAGAAATACCAACAGTAGGTGGCTATAACAAATATATTTCCTCACAGTTTATGAGTCTCAAAGTTCAAATTCATGGTGCCAGTTATAGGGAAGATACTCTTTTTTCTTTTTCGCTATTGTCTGTAGAGAAAAAAAACAATCTTTCTTTTTGGATTTTGTTCCTTGGCTTATTCCATTTGGCATGACTGCTACCTTCTCCCACCTGCTTGGTTACTGGTTCAATTGCACTTTTATATCTCAAAAGAGATACGTTTAAGACATACTTTATTAATACTGTCTCATCAACCAAACAGACAATGTACTTCCAAATGGAATTTTAATGATGAGGATAGAAATTAGGTTTTAAAATATATCATTGTAGGGGGAACACAGTTTGATCCATAACATTACACTGTTTGCTTCCCAAAAGTTTATGTCTCTGCCATGTGATGCATTGAAACAGATGAAGGAAAGAACTGTTTAAAAGGAATATATGATTAGGCATTAGATATATAACAACAGCCCAGAATATGGGGAACATTGCAAAGACAGTGGTGGCAGGGGAGGTAACTGTGCAACAATGAATGGATTTTTTTTAAAGTGAACTGGGAGGAGAAATGGAGGAAGAGGAGGGGTAAAATGTACAACAACGAATTAATAAAAATCTGTAAACTTTCATTAAAACCACAATCAAAATAAAAAGTTATTTATTAAAAAATAGAAATCTATCCTTTTCACTATGTTAAGGTAACTCCTCTCTATTCCTATTTTGAGGAATGTTTTAATCAGGAAAGTGTGTTAGATTTTGTCAAAGGCTTTTTTCTGCAACAATTGATAGATTATGTGGTTCTTATTCTTTGCTTTGTTAATGTGATGAATTATATTTATCCTGTTTCTTATATTGAACCATCCTTGCATATATGTTATTAATTTTATTTGGTCATGGTGAATTATTTTTATTGCACTGTTGGATTTTATTGGCCAGGATTTTATTGAGGATTTTTGCATCTAGGTTTATTAGATATATTGATCTATAGTTTTCTATTTTGGTAGTGATGCTACCTGAATTTAGTATCAAGGATATGTTTGCTCTATAGAATGAGTCTAAGATAATTCCATCTAGAACAAACGTCATACTCAATGGAGAGATATTAAAAACATTCCTTTTGAGAACAGGAACTAGAAAAGGATCCCCATTATCATCTTTCCTATTCAATATTGTATTGGAAATCTTAGCAATAGCAATAAGATAAGAGAAGAAAATAAGAGGTATCCAAATTGGCAAAGAGGAGGTAAAGGTAGTTCTATATGCAGATAATTTGATAGCACACTTAGAAAACCCTAAAGAATGAGTGAGAAAACTACTGGGCATAGTTGAACAATTGAGTAAATAGTGAGATACAAGATCAACCTATAAAAATCAGTTCCATTTCTCTAAGTGACAAAGAACACAGAAAAGGAACTAAGAAAAACAACACCCATCACAATAGCGAATTACAGGATTATATATTTGGGAGCAAATCTAACTAAAGACACAAAGACCTAAACAAAGATAATTACAAAACATTACTACAAGTAAAAAAAAAAAATTTAAAAAAAAAACAAGTGAAAAACAAAACAAACATAAACAACACAAAAGCCCTGGAGAAATGGAAGAATATACCATGCTCATGGATATGAAGACTCAATATTGTGAAAATCACAATTCTATCAAAGGCAATCTACAACTTCAATGTAATCCCAATACAGATAGAGATGCCATTCTTCAACAAGATGGAAAAGGCAATCTTCAATTTTATTTGGAGTAGAAAGAGACCTGGAACAGTACATCAGCAGAGTACTGCCAGAAGTCCAGGCTGGGTTTAGAAGGGGTCGTGGTACTAGGGATATTGTAGCTGATGTTAGATGGATCTTAGCTGAAAGCAGAGAATACCAGAAG
>NW_006399872.1:932071-934393 GCF_000299155.1 Elephantulus edwardii
TAAAAAGGCAGTCGTTTCCCCACTTAACTGATTTCATCTCCTTGTCAAAACAGTTGATCATAGGTAGATGGGCTGATTTTTAGGTTCTCAATTCTATTCCATTGATCTATGTGCCTGTCATTTTACCAGTACCATGCTGTCTTGACCACCACCACAGTGTAGTAGGATTTGAAATCAGGGAGTGAGAAGCCTCCTACCTTGTTTCTCTTTTTAAGGAGCGCTTTGCTTATTCAGGTCCTCTTTCCATTCCAAATAAAATTAGAAATTGCCTTTTTCATCTTGTTGAAGAATGTAATTGGTATTTGTATTGGGATTGCATTGAATGTGTAAATTGCCTTTGGTAGTATTTTCATTATCACAATATTGAGTCTTCCTATCCATGAGCAAGGGATATTCTTCCATTTCTCAAGGTCCCTTTTAGTTCCTTGTAGTAATGGTTTGTAATTTTCTTTGAATAGATCCTTTGTGCTTCTGGTTAGATTTACTCCCAAGTAGTCAATCTTGTGATAGGTATTGTTTTTCCTAGCTCCAGTTCTGTATTCTCTTTGTCACTGTAGAGAAATCTAATTGATTTTTGTATGTTGATCTTGTACTCTGCCACTTTGCTGAATTGGTCAGCTATGCCCAGTAGTTTTATTGCTGAGTCTTTAAGGTTATGTAAGTATACTAGCATATCATCTGCATAGAGAGATAATTTTACCTCCTCTTCGTCTATTTGGATACCTCTTATTTCCTCCTCTAGTTTTATCACTATCGCTACGATTTCTGATACAATATTGAATAGGAGAGGTGATAGTGGGCATCCTTGCCTAATTCCTGTTCTCAAAGGGAATGTCTTTAATCTCTTTCCATTGAGAACAATTTTTGCTTTCGAGTTTGTATATAAACTTTTTACTATGTTGAGGAAGTTTTCCTCTAATTCTAATTTGTTTAGTGTTTTAGTCAGGAATGGGTATTGGAATTTGTCAAAGGCCTTTTGTGCATCAATTGATAGGATCATGTAATTTTTGTTCTCTGCTTTGTCAAGGTGATGAATTATGCTGCTTGATTCTCTTATATTGAACTATCCTTGCATACTTTTTATGAATCCCACTTGGTCATGGTGAATTATTTTGTTGATGTATTGCTGGATTCTATTGGCCAAGATTGTATTAAGGATATTTGCATCTATGTTCATGAGATATATTGGCCTACAGTTTTCTATTTTGATGGTGTCTTTACCTGGCTTTGGTATCAAGAATATGTTTGCTTCATAGAATGAGTTTGGGAGAATTTCATCTTTTTCTATCAAATGAAATAGTTTATGTAGAATTGGTGACAGATCTTCTCTGAATATTTTATAATATTCACTTATAAAACCATCTGGTCCAGGACCTTTTTCTCTGGAAGTTGTTTTTTTACCATTACAATTTCTTCTTTTGTAATGAGTCTGTTCAGGTGTTCAATTTTTGTTGTGTCAGTTTAGGTAGGTTGTGAATTTCTAAGTATTTGTCCATTTCCTGTATGTTTTCATATTTGTTTGAGTATATTTTTTCATAATATTCCATGGTTAGCCTTTTTATTTTACTTGGTTCTATTGTGATGTTGCACATTTCACCTTTTAATCAAATTGTTTGCATCTTTTCCTGTTAGTTTTGCTTGGGGTTTCTCAATTTTATTGACCTTTTCAAAGAACCAACTCCTAGTTTTGTTGATGGCTTCAATTGTATTTCTGTTTTCTATTTATTTCTGTCCTAATTTTTATAATTTCAGGTTTTTTAGAGGGTGTCGGGTTTTTTGCTATTCTTTTTTCAATTTGTTAGAGATATTGGTTAAGTGAATCAATGGTTATTTTTTTTTCTGCCTTTTCATGTGTTTACTTATTGCTATAATTTTCCCCCTAATTACTGCTTGGCTGTTTCCCAGAGATTTTGGTAAGTTGTGTTTTCATTTTTTTGTTTCAAGAAATTTTTAATTTCAGTTTTTATTTCTTCTTGTACCCATTCATGTTCAAGCAAGGTGTTGTTCAACTTCCAAATGTATGGTTTTTCTCTCCTTTATCCTCTTATCATTAATTTTTAATTTTATAATATTGTGGTCTGAGAAGATGCTCCATATTATTTCTATGTTTTTTCATTTATTAATTCTTGCCTTGTGGCCCATGATGTGAACTATTCTGGAGAACATCCCACGTACATTGGAGAAGAAGGTGTATTGTGCTTTTCTTGGGTGCATTAATCTATAAATATCTATGAGATCGAGTTGGTTTATTGCGTGGTTTAATGCTTCAGCATCTTTGTTGAGTTTCTTTCTGATAATTCTATCTTTTCTTGAGAGTGGTGT
>NW_006399872.1:935113-936379 GCF_000299155.1 Elephantulus edwardii
TTATCTTTGGTTCTGACAAATTTGACTATGATATGCCTTGGTGTGTTTCTTTTGGGGTCTATTCTATATGGTGTTCTCTCAGTGTCTTGAATATATATTCTCTCATTTTCATTATGCCTGGGAACTTTTCATCTAGTAATTATTCAACAACTTTTTTTGGTACCTTTACATGCGTCTTCCTGTTCTGGGATTCCAATGATGTACATAATCTTTTTTATTGATGGTGTCCCATATTATTATTGGGTTTTCTTCTTTTCCTTCTTTTTTGATTCTAGCTTTTTGCTCTAGCATATCAGTGGTGACAATTCTACCTTCTATTTCACTGCTTCTGTGTTCCACCTTGTCAACTTTGTCCATATGTTCCTCCATCATGTTGACAGCATCTAAAACACTGGATACATTGGATTGCAATTTTTTGTTTTTCCAGAGCCTCTAATGCTTCATTTGTTTTATCTGCCTGTTTTGGATTGGGTTCCTTTTTTTTTGGGGGGGGTGTTTTGTTTGGTTGTTTTTTTTAAGCTCCTTCTGGTTTTTGCTTGCAGTGCCCTGTGATTATTCAATCATTTTTCTTTTAAATTCTGTGTCAGAGAGTTCCATCAAACTTTCTGGCTTCAAGAAATCCATTGATAATGTTTCACTTTAGGGGGGTGACATCTTGCTTTTTTTTTTTTTAATGAGGTGGCCTGGTTCTTTCGTTGTGTTGCTCTGGTAGAGTTTTTAATGCCTGAGGAGATGATAGGTTCTTTATCTGAAGTCACTGGGTAGAGGTGAGTGGAGCATGGAGATCAGTGGAGTTTAGAGGCAGGTACCAGACGAGTTTCATAGAGGCAGGCTGAGTAGAAGAGGGCTCTGGGCATAGCATGTAGAGGCAGGCGTGGGGTAAGTCATGCAGAGGAAGGTGCAGGTTGAGTCACTTAGAAGTAGGTGGAGGTCAAGTTGCATAGATGCAGGCACCAAGCAAGTTGTACAGAGGTGGATGGAGGGTGTGGCACCTAGAGATGGATGCCAGGGCCAGGTGGGGGCACACACAATCTCTCTCAGAATGAGCACATGTGGAAATCTTATTCAAATTGCAGATCTCAGGCCTGTCTCCAGGCTGTGCTGGATTCTAACTGCGCTGGGTTCCAAGAATTACATTTTGGGGGTTCTCTTTTCTTTTAAATCTTGATTCTTTGAAATCATCAACTTAATATTTTTTTATTTTTTTATTTTATTTTTTTTTTACAAACCCTTGAGTCGAGGGCTAACTTTCAATAGATCGCAGCG
>NW_006399872.1:939133-946826 GCF_000299155.1 Elephantulus edwardii
TCTGTAAAGGACAATTAATTATAAATGGCAAAAGAGAAAAAGCTATGTACTTTAAAAGAGTTAAGTATTATATTTTTACCCAAATAACATGTACTTCCTATGTTTGTTTGCCAACTACTCTGATTTCTCAGAGGAGGTATTTTCGTAAGTGCTGCTATGACAATTGGTTTTTAAATTCTGCTATAAAAATAAATGAATATTAAAATGATGTTCTTACAAAAATACCTCCTGGATGATGGGAACAGATGACAAAAAAATGTGAAAAATATGTGTCATTTGTATTAAAATGTGATAATAATAGAAGTCATACTTCAATAATAGGATTGTATTCTGTCAATTATGAAAAAAGTCCTCTATTCTTTACAATATCATTGTTTTTGTGATGTGCTGTCAAGTCACTTGTGACTCATAGCACCCTATCTATATATTACGGCCCTTAACTCTGCTCTATCTTGTGTCAAACTTATTGTCTCTGACACATCTGCCTCGTTGCCCTAGTCACTGAATCAATCCATCTCATTGAGGGTCTTCCTTTCTTGTGCTGTCACTCCACCCTTCAAAACATGATGTCCCTCTCTAAGGACTGATTTCTCCTTGCAACATACCCTAAGTATGTTAGAAGATGCATAAGAATCCTTGCCTCCAAGGAGCAGCCTGGTTTCACTCTCTTTAGGATAAACCTGTTTGTTCTTCTGGTAGTCTATGGTATATTCAATACTCTTCTTCAGCACCACAGATCAAGACATCAATTCTCTTTCTATCATTCCAAGTAATTGTCCAGGTTTCTGATGCACAGCAAGTAATTACAAAGACAATGGCCTGGATCAGGTGTACCTTCATCTTCACACTGACATTGTTGTTCTTACATATTCTGTAGATGTCTCTGAGAGCAGACTTTCTCAATACAATTTGTCTTTTGATTTCCAAGCAAACTAAAGCTGTTAACAATCTCAGTCTCTTAACTGTCTATCATGAGATGTTGCCAATTGATCCAGTGGTGAGACTCTTTCTCATAAAAAGGTTTATGTATTTCCAAGACTGTTAGCAATGAAGTTTGAAAACCTGAACATTATAAAATGTTCAAGAAAGAAAGACTATACAATTGTAATAAGTATCAAAGAGGCAAAAGGATGGTAAAACCCTCAGTAATCCTGGGGTTGGGAAAGCCAAACTGAAAGTAAAAACTAAATACCCAAGAGTTCTATTTTTATGAGAAAATTCTTTTATATTTACATTAAAATAGATTTAATCTTTATCTCATAAAAAGTCTGCTATTTTATGACTCATGATTACAACTGAAAATGTCAACAGGCTTGTTCTATATAAACATTTATGTATATTCAGGCAAAAAGATGTTTATTAAAGTGATAATTATGAAAATTTGTAGATATTTTAGAAGCACTGAAACAAATGTTGAGATGGACTATGTGTGATTTTTAACATTAAAAGTGGTTATGGGTATTTCAAAGTTTATGTCTTTCCCTAAGACTGCCATTTCAAATCAGTCAATCCTCATGTTCCCTGCTGAGAATATAATGTTAGAAGGCATTTGATATAGCAGTTGCAAATGCCAGAAATATCTCTAAAGGTCAGTACAATTTTACTTGATATAGTTAGAAAACTTATTCTTATACCAAATTACAATTTCAATTCAAACTTTAAAGAACATATAAAATTTTAATTTGTTAACTAAAAATGCTTCAATTAAAACTGCATATGCATTGAAACACAAAAAAATAAAAACACAACTTTGCTGAGTTGATTCTAACTCACAGTAACCTTTCATTGCATTGAGGCTATAAATTTGTAGAGAAGACTGCCCATCTTTATCACACAGAACAGCTGATGTATGTGGCCCACTGGCCTTTTGGTTAGCAGAGCTCCTTTTGAAGTAGACCACTTAATAACATATATTAATAAGGAACTTTTCTACTATTAGAGAATTTATGTTTTTGTCATTGCTGTTGTTAATTGTTGTTTTGTCATTGCTGTTGAATTGATTCCTACTTCCAGCAACCCTTCCTAACATCACCTAATCCTGTGTCATGCTGAAAACAATTTTGCTTGAACCAAGTTGTAATTACTATTACAATTAATCTTGTTAAGGGGTTTCCTCTTTTTGTTCAGTCTCAACTTGGCAAAGCATGAGCAAGTTGATTGCTACTTAAAAAGTCATGAAGAAAACATAGTTTATAGCAATGATAAAACTGAAGTGTTCTCTAAAGGTATTGAGAAGTCAAAATGAACAAAAAGAAGACACTCAACAAGATTTATTGGAACTGACTGACTGACTGGAAGAGATCAATATTTGTTTCCATTCTTCAGAAAGGTGATCCAACAAAATGTGAAAATTATTGAACAAAGTCATTAATATCACATGCAGCAAAATATTTCTGATAATCATCCAAAAATGGCTGGAGTCAGTAAACTGACAAAGAATTACTTGAAGTCCAATCTTGGTTAATGCGAGGTCACGGCATCAGAGATATCATTGCTGATGGCAAATAGATCTTGGCTGAAAGCAGAGAATTTTATTGACTAAGTATAAGCATTGGCTATGTAGATCACAACAAACTATGACTAACACTGAGAAGAAACAGAATTAGAGAAAACTTAAATATGCTTATACAAAATCTACATCTGGACAAAGAAGCTGTTGTCCAAATTGTACAGTTTAAATCAGGAAGGATGTGCATCAATATTAAATCCTTTCTCTATAACTATTCAATCTGTATGCTGAGCAAATAATTTACAAAGCTAGACTCCATAAAGAAGAAGTGTCATCAGATCAGAGGAAGACTAACCAACAACCTGCATTATGCAAATGACACAATCTTGCTTGTTGAAAGCAAAGAGGACCTGAATTACTGGTGGCAGAAGATCAAAGACTACAACATTCAATATAGTTTGCACCTCAACAGCAAGAAAATAAAAGTCCTTATCACTGGGCAATGAGCAACATTATGATAAATGGAGAAAGGATTGAATTTGTCAATTATTTTATCTTACTTGAATCCACAATCAACACCCTTGGTTACATGAATCAGGAGAATGGATTGAATAATTATGGTACACTCACACAATGGACTACTATACAGCACACAGGAGCAACAATTTTGTAAATTACTACCTAACTTGGGAGGAACTGGAGAGCATTATGTTAAGTGAACTAAATCACTCTCATAAAGGCAAATACTGTATAAGGCCATTGTTGTAGAATGATTATGATGATCCAAGGTGGGGGGGGGGAGCAAATGGCGGGGGAAAGAGAGGATATGGAGAGGTAGGAACTCCCATACATTATTAGTGGGTTTGTAAAATGGTACAACCATTCTGGAAAACAGTTTGGCATTTCCTCAAAAAGTTAAACATATTTGATAGTGGGGTGAGGGAAATTGGAAGAATCTGTTCTTAAAATCAAAGTATTCCATTTTTTAAAATAATCTAGTATTTTTAAAAAGTTAAACATGACCCAGTTATTCCACTACTTGTATTATGCCCCAAGGAAATTAGGACTGAGACATAAACAAAGATCTATACACCAGTGTTCATAGCAGTGTTATTCACCATCACAAGATCATGGCAACAGCCCAAATGTCTAAGCACAACTTAATGGATTGAGAAATTGTTGTACATGTACACAGTAGAATACTATGTAGGATTCTGGAGCAATAATTTCAAAAAATACTACATAACTTGGGAGAGGCAGGAAGCATTATGCTGAGTCAACTAATGCAGTCTCCTAAGGCCAAATCCTGCATAAGACCATTACTGTAAAAATAGGAGGATAACTAGTAAAACATTTATGGGGACCTAAAGGGGAAAGCAGTTGGAGCAGAGGGGTGATTATAGGTATGAGTGAAACCAGAGGGTGGCAGAGTTTTGGTAGATGTAGGGAGGGGGTGAAGGAAATGGGAAGGATCTGGCAAGGACTTGAAAAGATTGGGTAATGATTGGCAAGATCGAGTAGTGATTGATTTTATAAAATATAATGCATGGAAGTGGTTGTATAAAATCCAATCTGAATGAAGAATAGTGTGAAACACATTATATATGAACTTTGTGAGCTAACCAATATAATTTTTTTAAGTGGGGAAGTCTATAAAAAAAAATAGAATATTCAGAGTCACTGTACCAAAATGAATTGGCCCACACAGAAAGCTTTCTTTAAATAGCATATGATCAAGAAGCAATACTGATAAAGGAATAAGTTCAAGGTGCTCTGAAAAAAATTTGGCAAAAATAAGCCCCAAGCATTGGTGGAATACCAACTGACACATTTCATCAAAAAGATACAGCCTTACATGTGCTCACCAGGTTGTGGCAAGAAATCTGGAGGACAACTACCCCGCCAAATGACTGGAGGAAATTCATATTTATTCCTATTCCCTAAATAGGCAATCCATTCGAGTGTGGAAATTACTGAACAAAATCACTAATACTACATGCAAGAAAAATCTTGCTGAACATTATCTAAAAATTATTAGAACAGCACATCAGCAGACAACTTTAGGAAATACAAGTTGGGTTTACAAGAGGTTGTGGCACTAGAGATATCATTGCAAATGTCAGATGAATCTTGGCTGAAATCAGAAAGTAGCCAAAGAATGCCTATGTTTTATGACTATGCAAAAGCATTTGATTGTGTGCATCACAACAAATCGGCTAACATTGAGAAGAATAGGAATCCCAGAACATTTGATTATGTTCATGCAAAACCCAAACCTAGACTCTGTCATATAAACATAGCAAGGAAACACTATACTTTTCAAAAATCAAGGAAGAGGTACGTCAAGGATTGGTCCTCCCTCCATGTCAACATCAAGAAAACAAAGATTCTTACCATCACGACAACTGACAGGATCACAATAGATGGAGAAAGGAAGGAAGATGTTAAAAATTTTATCTTTCTCAGATCCATAAGCAACACTTGACACCAGCAGTCAGGAAATCAAGAGACAAGTTATTACCCATAGGGGTGAAAAAACAGGGTTGCAGAGTTTGGTGGTTGGGGGCAGGGAGAAGACAGGATAATGATAGGCCAGGTCCAATGGGGATTAATTTTATATAAGATAATGCATGGGAATGATTATATGAAACATAATATGAACAAAGGATAGCATAAAACACAATGTATATGAACTTTGTAAGCAAACCAATTTGAAAAAAAAAAAAAAGGCAAGTTGCCTTAGAAGAGTCTTCTCCAGAACCTTTCAAGAGTGCTAAAGAGCAAAAATGTCAGTTTAGAAACTACCTGATCCAGGCCATGGTCTTCTCAATTGGTTGCTAAGAATTTATTGTTGTTGTTGTTGCTATTGTTGTTAGAGGTCATCGAGTTGAGTACAATTCATATTTCATAACGACCCTATTAAGATCTGAATCCTGTTCTACCCTGTGTCATCCTCACACTTCCTGACACACAAGATCCTACTGCAGCAGTCACCGTGTCAATCCACCTGGTTGAGGGTCTTCCTCTCCTTTGCTGACCCTCTAACCTTCCAAGCATCATGTCCTTCTCCAAGGAATAGCCCCTCTTAGCAATATGCCCAAAGTCTGTAAGGTGAAGCCTCATCCTTCTTGCCTTTAAAGTGCACTTTGTCTGCACCCTCTCCAAGATATATCTGTTTGTTCTTTTGACTTTCCATGGGATATTCAGTGTTCTTCTCCAACACTGCAGCTTAAAGGAGTAACTTTTTTTTCTGTCATAGTTATTCATTGTTCAGCTCTCAAATGCATGGCAAGTACTTGGAAAAAACTATGGCCTGTGATTCAGATTCACCTTAGTCCTCAAACTGACATCATTACTCTTCAATATTTTGGAGAGGTCCCTAACTGCAGATTTTTAAGTCCTCCTCACTTTCACCAAGCAAGATTGTGTCATCTGCATAATGCAGATGACGGCATAAGAATCAATGCCTTTGAGTTGTAGTGCTAGAGAACGGTATTGAACATACCATGGACTTCCAAGAGAATAGGTCTGTCTGGGAGAGAGTGAAATCAGATTTCTTCTTGGAGGTAAGAACTTTGAAACTCTGTCTCACATACTGTGGGCACACGTCAAGGAGAAACCAGTCCTTGGAGAAGGACATTATGCTTGGAAGGGTAGAGAGTCCATGTAAGAAAATAAGACCCTGGATGAGATAGAGTGACACAATGACTGGAAATGGGAGAAGGCATGTAATAGAAAATGAGACAGGCAGGGTTCAGACCTATTATTCACAAAATCGCAATAAATTATAGTCTACTCAATAGCACATAAGAACAACTGTCTGCTCTTACTGCTATTTACCATAATTTTGTTGTTGTTGTTGTTATGTGCTATCGAGTTGCCTGTGACTCATAGTGACCTCATGTACAATAGGTCTGAAATCTGTCCTTTCTTGAATAAATTTCATTTTCTCCAACACATCTACCTCCATTATGGCAGTCATTGAGTCAATCCTTCTCATCCTGTTTGTTTCACTCCTGCTCCACTGTGCAAAGCTTGATGTCCTTCTCCAAAGACTAGTTCTTCCTGGCATTATGCCTAAAGTATGTGAGCTTCAAAATCCTTACCACAAAGGAGCAGCTTGGTTCTATCCTTTCCAGGACATACCTGTTTGTTTCCTTGGCAGTCCATGGTATGTTCAATGCTCTTCTCCAGCACCACAGCACAATGCCGTGGATTCTTCTTCTATTATCCTTAGTCATTGTCCAGCTCTCTGATGAATGGCAAGTAATTGCAAAGACCATGGTCTGGATCAGAAATACCTTAGTCCTTAGACTGATATTGTTGCGGGATGGCTGGCATCTCAATGGCAGCTCGTCTTGGTTGCAGTCAGGTAAGGGAAGTTTCTGGGGTCCTTTTTGTTGTGTGTTACTGTTCTTTTTGCCCTTCAAAAGTGGGTGGGCAGCCTTGAGCCTTAGACTAATGGTAAGTAAGGGTGGAGCCTGCAAAGCCTCCTTGGGGTGACAGTTTAAAATCCTTCACAGGGCTTGGAAGCAGGAGTGGTATCCACTTCCGAAATAGCTTGCCTCTGGAAACCCTATGAACCTGGAGAAAGGAATAAAGTTATACAAGTGTCCAGGACTTTAGTTCATAGGGTCGCTATGAGGTGCCTATGACTCGATGGCACTTAACAACAACAACAGATAGAGGAGCAGTTTCTTTCAAATTCTGTAGTGAAGGGTTGCGTCTGCGGCTGGCCTGGAAACTCTTGAGCACTGGTTCCACTCTAGAAGCTGGTTTCTCACATCCTGATGGGGGTCACATAATGAAAGTTTTGTGTTTTGTTTGATTTGTGATATTGGGGATTTTTCCCTCCATAAGCAGGTATCAGTTGGCTTTTGGTCCCTTTTGGCTAACAAGGACACAAGGGTGGAGGCTTGCTCAATGGTGTGCCTTTAAAGCTCTGTAGTGAGGGGTTGAGTCCACAGCTGGCCTGGAAACTCTTGAGGAGTGGTTCCACTCTGGAAGCTTGTTTATTACTTCTCTAAAGAACATTCTTTAAGTGCTACAGCAGTCGTTTGTCTATTTGCAATACCAAATAACTTAGAGTTGCTGTGATGCTGAAAACTGTACCACGTTGTTATTGTTGGTGTTGTTGTTAGGTGCCATCGAGTTGTAGACCACTCACAGCAACCCTATGAATGAAAGGCCTGAGCACTGTAGAGTTTCCAGAGGCAAGCCATTTCCGAAGTGGATGCCAGTCCT
>NW_006399872.1:947901-949436 GCF_000299155.1 Elephantulus edwardii
CTTACATTATCACGTTTTTAACTCTATTAAGTAAATGGAAGAAAGGCTTTAAATGTACTGTACATCTGATGTAGAAGTATCATCAGAATTATTGTAAACATTACATATCATGTTTCTACTAGTTTTTCACTATAAAATTAAACTAAAATATTCTGAAAGATTTATCATTAACTTATACACAGATTAAAATTCAAA
The DNA here is from genome assembly GCF_000299155.1 of Elephantulus edwardii. Lineage (NCBI taxonomy): Eukaryota > Metazoa > Chordata > Mammalia > Macroscelidea > Macroscelididae > Elephantulus > Elephantulus edwardii. Next base: position 948,097 of record NW_006399872.1, read on the forward strand.
TTGTACTCCAGCTTCTTCTGGTGTTCAAAATAGTTATATCTTAAATAGATATTTAAATAATTTCTCCCTCTTCTAAAATATTTTTAATACAGTAAACGGTTTACAAATGAAATAATTGGTTAACAATATCTTAATGTATCACCATTACTCCATATACTTTGCTTATACTCTAGTAGGTAAAAGTGGATATGTGTCCTGTATGGGATGACTTTGTATGTCCTCCAGGTAGACCCAGAGGGCAGCATTGACAATAATGACCCATCTGTTCACTACCAGCAACAAGAAAACTTCTAATGAAGACAGATGTGGGTCACCCTGCACAAGCAGGCTGCAGGGTGTTAATGAACCCACCTAATGGTCACTACCTGCCACTCTTGACTGATGAATGACCTAAAAGGTTTGGTCTGAAAAGTAAAGATAAGTATTTCAAGTATTCATTTGTCTTATCAGAATATTTCTTTCAATTTCTCTTACATACTCTCATTCTAGTCTTTTTCCCGTAATTACTTGTCATCTTTATTTGCACAAAATATTACTATTACTCATTCAATTCAATATTTTTCAGTTGGTTTTCATTCAATTATTCACATATGCTATTCTCTTTAAAATCAGTCAAAATTGATCAATATATTTCATTACAATGACTCTACAAAATTCTCACCATTCCTTGCCTATTTCTTTACCCCACCTATCATTCGTCCACAATCTTTGCTGGCATAATAATTTTTAAAAATGCTTGAGAACTTATAAATTTTTCTACAGTCTAACACATCAGATTTCAATTCCACATTGCTCCTATATACATTATATACACACATAATATATAACAGGTACTATTTTCCTAAGTCACAAAACTTTGTAATTATCTTTATATATTATCACTATCACCAAACACTAGCTTTTAAGTATTATTAAATGGAATAAACTATTTTGAAATTAATGTAACTAGATCCCAAAAAGAATGTTCATTGATAGACAGTAATAGATGGAATACTTATGTATCCATACAAAAGGGAGATGGTCATCCTATATTTTTAGAGGCATTTAAAGGGTGAAACTCAAGAATCATAATTTATGTAGTTGCTTTTCAGAAAAAAAATTCTTTATTACATTATGCTCCTTAAAAAAATCTAATAGTCATAAAGTAATACTTGGAAGAAACCTGTTGTTATGTGCCATCGAATGTTGTTATGGCTCTTGTGACTCATAGTGACCCTATGTACAACAGCCCTAAACCCTACTCTGTCCAGTGTCAATCTCACTGTCTCTTACACACTCACCCCCATTCCTCCACCTACTGAATTAATCGACCTCATAGAGGGTCTTCCTCTCCTGCGCTG
>NW_006399872.1:950536-959127 GCF_000299155.1 Elephantulus edwardii
ATAATTTCCATATTCTTTTGGGTCACCTTTCTTTTGAATTGGAACAAATAAAGATCTCTTCCAATCAGTTGGCCAACTGGTTGACCTCCAGATTTCCTAGCACACAGGGCAGCATCTGTTAGTTGAAATACATCAATTTGTATACCATCTATTCCTAGGGCCTTATTTTTATTTATTTTTGTTTTTTGCCAATTCCTTCAAAGCAGGTTGAACTTCTTCCGTCATCACTATAGGCTCTTGCTCATATGTTCTTTCATGAAATTCTTTTGTGTCTGCCAATTCCTTTTGGTACAGTGACTCTGTATACTCTTTCCATCTTCTTTTAATACTTCTAGATCATTTAATATTCTGAATTTGTTCTTCAGTTCCCTGTTCTGTTCAGACAACAGCCTCTTGGTACAAATATAGGTTTCACATGAGTGCAAGTAAGTGTCCTGTGATGTTTCATTATAATACCTTGCTTTGTGTTCTTTACAAATCTTTTGGTCAGCTCTGAATTATCACTTACACTTTTCACCTTAATTTCTTTGTGTTCAGTAGCAAGTATCCAAGTCTCTTTTGGTATTTCTATGTCCTTTTTGGAATTTTTATTTCTTCCCTGCTTGTTTTTTTTTGTTGTTGTTGTTGCTGTTGCTGCTGCTGCTGTTGTTGTTATTGTTGCTGCTGCTGAACGGGTTTGTTGGATTCCCCCCACACACACTAATCTTGTGCTTTCTTAATGTACAACACCCTAGCTATTATCTCACAACTCATCTAGCCTTTGGTCACCAATATTCTCTACATCAAATCTATTCTTGAGATGGTCTCTAATTTCAAGTAGGATATTCTCGAAGTCATATTTTGGTTTTCATCACTTGTATCCATTTTCTCCAACTACACTTTGAATTTACGTGTGAGCAATTGATGGTCTGTTCAACAACAGCCTTGTTCTGACTGGTAACACTGAGCTTCTCCACTGTCTCTTTGCACAGACATAGTAAATTTGACTCGTGTGTATTCTATTATTTAAGGTCTATATGTATTTTTTTCTATTTAGGTTTTGTATAAAGGTATTTTCAATTAGTGAGTTTTAGGTTGTATAATATCCAAACACAAGTCTGTAGCCTCATTTAAATCACTATGGATATCTTTTCCAAAGTGGGGAGTTGTACTGTCACCCAAAGGTGAGCAGTTTAAATCCACCAGCTGCTCCATGAGAAAAAGATGGGCTAAATTGACTTGTCATTCTTTTTCACTCACTCATTGTTGACTCATAGTTGGCCTTCCAGTGGGTTGTTGGAGGCTCTAATCACATGAGGGGTATTTTTCCTCAGATTGCATACACTCCATGTTGCAATTATTAATAGATTTGTTTGCAGCTATTCCTCCTCATTTTTAGTTATTCCACATCAACAAATGAAGGCCTTTCCAAGTCTGGGAGCTTAATTCATCCATGCCACTCAGGTGGACGCCACTTAATGGAGGGAGCTCTTCCACGGTTGTATTGTGAATATCATCCAACCCATGGAGCTCACTTCAAGCACTATCGGTAGAGGCTACTCCCTATTGACAGCATTTCCAAAGTGCCTAAGACAAAGCTTCACAACTTTTATTTTAAGAAACAATCTGACTGTATTTCTTCCAAGACAGATTGCTTCAATCATCTGGCAACCAGTATGTGATAAGGGTTTTCATATTTCTGATAATCTGATGCTCCACCCTAGTAAAGCTTTGCTGTTGTTGTGTACCATCAGTCAGAACCAACCCATATCTGATCTGACTCTCCAATGGGTTTTTAGAGGTAGTTAATCCCATGAGAGGAGATTGTCCATCCTTCTCTTGCAGAGCAACTGGTGGATTCAAATCTCATGCCTTTGGAATTGAAGCATAGTTTCTTAACCACTAGGCCACCAGAGCTCCAAAGTTCATCTAGTTGATCAAAATATGGATGTTATAACTATTTGGGATCACTCCCTCTACTAATATTATAAAATTGAGAACATTTAAATCTGTCCTAAGGCCACTGTTGGTTAGACATGCTAAATAGGAACCCTTAGAATTGCCTGAACAGTTTACACTAAACTGTCAAATCAAAACAACCCACCTTCCACAATCAAATTGCTTCACTCAGAAGGCTCCAAAATGGTGACCTTTACATAGGACCCAGATCACTTTTAAATACAAAGGACCACCCACCAGAACAGATCCTGATTGGTTTAAAATAGAGGCTTCCAGCCCAAACCTGATTATTAACTAAATCAAAATGACCAATCAGCTACCCTGATTGGTAACTAAATTAAAAAAAAAAAAAGACCAAAGAGTTTAGACCCAACTGTCGATTAAATCAAAACAACCAACCTTCCAGAATCCAATTGCTTCACTCTGGAGGCTTCAAAATACAGACTCTTAATCAGAACTTAAAAAACTTTTTTTTTTTAATTTTATACTGGTTTACTTACAAAGTTCATATACATTGTTTTTCACACCAGATCTTTCCCATTTCCTTTACTTGCCTCTCCCTCCAACCATCAAACTCTGCAACTCTACGATTACTCCCTGCTCCTGCCCAGCCACACCATACTAGTTATCTTTCTATTTCTACCACAATGGTCTTCTACAGTATTTTTCCTTATGGGACTGAGTTAGTTCACTTAGCACAATGCTCACCAGTCCCTCTCATGTTAGGTCATGATTTTCAAAATCCTATGTGCTGTGTAGTATTACATCAAGTGAATGTACTACAATTTCTCAATCCATTAGATTGTGGTTGAACATTTAGTCTGTGTCTATGTTCTTGTGATGGTGAATAATGCTGTTATGAACACTGGTGTACAAATCTCTGTGCCTCAGTTCTCATTTTCTTGGAGTGTATTCCAAGCAATGAAATAACTGGGTCATATGTGATTTCTATGTTTAGCTTTTTTTTTTTTTAAGAAACACCAAACTACCTTCCAGAGTGGTTGTATCATTTTACAATACCATCAACAATGAATAAGAGTTCCTTCCTGTCTCTCCACATTCTCACCAACATTTATGACTTGCTGTCCTGATAAACCTTGCCACTGCTATGATATCACTGGGGTGAAATGGTATCTCATTGTGGTTTTGATTTGCACCTTTTTTATTGCCAGTGATTTTGAACATTTCTTCATGTGTCTTTTGGCCAACCGACTTTTTAAACACAAAGGGCTACCCATTGTGTCCCAATATCAATATCAAGAAAACAAAGATTCTTACCACTGAACTGACAGGCAAAATCATCATGGATGAAGAAGTCTCAACAACTTCATCTTACATGGATCCACATTAACACCCTTGGTACTAAACAGTCAGGAAATAAGGAGACACACTGCACTGAGAAAACCTGCAGTTAGAGACCTCTCCTAATTATTGAGGAGCAATGATGTAAGTTCGAGGACTAAGGTGTCTCTGAATCAGGCCATGGTCTTTCTGGTCACTTACTATGCAGCAGAAAACTGGACAATGAATAACGATGACAAAAGAAGAATTGATGCCTTTGAGAGATGGTGTTAGAGAAGAGCATTAAACATCACATGGACAGCCAAATGAATAAATTTGTCTTGGAGAGGGTGCAGCTAGAATGCTCATTGAAGATAAAAATGATGAGGTTTCACCTCACATACTTTGGGCTTGTTGCTAGGAGGGGATATTCCTGAGAGATGGATATGATGATAGGAATAGTGTAGGATCGGCAAAGGAGAGGAAGGCCTGGTAGATTGACATTGGAGTGGCTGCCACAATGAGCTCTTGTGTGTCAGGAAGTGTAAAGATGGCACAGTATAGGACAGGGTTAAGATCTGTTGTTTACAGGGTCACTATGAGTTGTATTTGACTTGATGTCATGAAACAACAACAATAACATTTCCTGATGAGATCACCTATAAGTGATGCAGAAATTCAATATCAGCAGTTAAAATGAGGCAAAGACTTATCTCAGTTGCACACACTTTTGCAAGTTCAAACTGAAACAGATAAAATTAAAACAAGGCCAGAGAATCTAAATAAGACTTCAAGTGTAATCTCACCTGAATACAAAATTCTCTCAAGAATAGATTTGATGCCCTGAACACTAACAATCAAAGACAAGTCAAGTGGATGATGAAATTAAGGACATCATTCATGAGAAAACAAAGGGTCATTAAAATAACGGAGAAAATAAAAAATAAAGATCAAAATAGATGTGAGGAGAGACACTGAAACTTACTCTTTAATGTAGAGAAGCCAAGGAAAAATGAAGAAATTATGAAATAAGAGAACTGTACCAGATGAGCTCCCTTTCTCGTCTTAGAAATTTATAATTTTAAAAACTTGTTTTCTTTAGAAAATTAGGAAATGTAAAACTCAAGCTTGTGAATACAGCGACTATAATACAAACAAATTATTACTTGCTGGAATGAACACATTTGTATACAAGTCTTTTTGAATCTTTATTCATCCATAAATGTAATTTTTTAAACAAGTGCAACATATTATTAACTACAATTAATTGTCAAATATCTGGTATAAATAATGACAATAATTAATAAATGTCAAAGAATTCAAGACATAATAAGTTAAAAGGTACATTTTTACATCAGTATAATAGAATAGCCTATGGAAAAGAGAAAGCTGCTAGTAATAGCATAACAACTAGTTTTATAAAAATCACAAAAGTCTGCAAGCTATTTCTTCCTTTTGTGCCCTTATTATTAATCTTTTCACGTTTCTTTGCTACCTGCAGCTACAACTTTCTACTTAAAATCAGATGTTAGAAAACTATTTTTACAAATGTTATACAACCTAGTTCATAAATTATAACTTTAAAGCACAATTTTAAACTCTAATAAATTTTATAAATTTATAAGGATAAATGAATACAAATGACAGTTCTATAATAAATCTTGCTGCCAGTATTTAAATACTACTTTAAAATGCAATGTTTTAAGCTAATTCCATTAGTCAGAAACTCCAAAAGAACTAAAAATTTAAGTTAGGTTTGTTCAAGAGAGCTACAGGGAAAATTATTCTATCTTCTCACATAAACTTTAAGCCTCTCTTAATAATGACAGGAAGTAACAACATGTTTATGTTAATAAAGATCTAAGGTATTGGCGCCATCTAGTGAAGTTTTAGCCAAATTTTAACTAATAAAATTAAGTATTACTCAAGTTTTAACTGATAACTGAAGCTAGTACAGAAATTTTATGATTTTTGCTTTGCTAAACAACATTCCTCCAGAAACTCTATGTATTCTGATAAATGTCGATAGTTGCAGAGAGGCTTCAGGCCTTTTGTTCATAGGGTGGCTATTAGTCGTGCTCAACTAGAAGGCAATCAACAACAACAAAACAAAGTATTCCAACTGAAAAAATTTTTAAATATTTTGTTTATTTATAGAGCTCCTCAAGATCATTTTGTACATGGAAATAAATTTCAGAATTTTACTGTCAAATGCAAGATATAATTCTATGAAAAATATTCAGCTGGTTTAATCAAAAGTTAATATTTGTGTTATTTAAAAAATTATCGCTAGATTAACATAGTAGAATACATTAAGAAGTTGCCTAGAAATAATGCTAAGTATATGATAAAACAGTAACATATGATAAAATCAATATTTAGGAAGCTCTGATGGCCTAATGGGTAAGGATTTGACCTGTCAACCCAAAGATAGGTAGTTTGAATTTACCAGCTTCTCCAAGGGGAAAAGATGGACACTCTCCCCTTGTGTAATTAGAGCCTCTGAAAATTTGCTGGAGGGTCATCTATGAATCAGTTTTGACTTAACTGCATGAGAGAGATATGATAGAATTACATGGAGATCAAGTACAATTGGAATAGGTAAAGCATTCTTATACATTCATAAGATATTATATTTCTTTTACTATGTTCTCATATTACATATTAGATTATATATAGCTCTGCCATGAGAAAATGTTTACATCTAAAGACACCACAGAGCTTATTTTTTAAAATTACTTTATTGCTTTGAAATTCATTCTGTTATTCTTAAGGCAATAGGATAAATGGGAGGAAAGAAAGGATACACAAATTTTCTAACTTCAAATATTAAAATACAGCTGATACTTTTTCAGATTTTTAATTCATTCACTTGTTGTTGTTGTTGTTGTTATGTGCCTTTGAGTCCCTGCTACTCATAGCAACCCTAAACAACCCTAAACCCTAAACAACACTAGCAACATCCCTAAACCCTTTTCTATTCCATGCCAATCTTACTGTCTACAATATGCCTATCCCAATTACCCAGTTACTAAATCAATTCATGTCATCAAGGGCCTTCCTCTCCTTCGCTGTCTCTTCACCCTCCCAAGCATGGTGTCTCTCTCCAAGGTCTGGGGTCTCCTTGTATCATGTCCAAAGTATGTCAGACAAAGCTTTAGAATCCTTGCCTCCAAGAAGCAGCCTCTCCAGGCTGGCTTCACCCTCTCCAGGATGAACTTGTTTGTTTTCCTAGAAGTCCATAGTGTATTTAATACTATTCTCCATTACCACAGCTCAAAAGTGTCAACTTTCCTTCTATCATCCCTAGTCATTGCCCTACTCTCTGATGCATAGCAAATAATTACAAAGACCATGGCCTGTATCAGGCGCATCTTAGTCTCCAAGCTGACATTGATGCTCTTCAGTACTTTAGAGAGGTCCTATGTAAAAAGAAAGAAATAGTATTAAGCACTATGTGCACTTAATTCAGCTAACATCCACATTTTTTAAAATTACTTTTATCCCATGCTTTGATGATATAAGTGGAAAGATAAAACTTTAAAAAAGCTGTCATCCAAATAAAAGAGAGCACTGCATGTTTTAAAAATCAAGAAAGAAGTGCATCAAAGCAGTATTCTTTCTCCTTTCTCCATCCTATCAATCTGTAGGCTAAGCAAACCATTCAAAATACTGGACTTTATGAAGAAGAGTGTGGCATCAGGATCAGAGGAAGACATAAAAAAACTGCACTATGGAGATAAGACAACCTTGCTTCCAAAAAGCAGAGGAGTTGAAATGCTTGCTGCAGAAGAGTAAGGCCTACCGCCTTCAATATCGAACAACTCAAGCCTCAAATACAAACACTGAAAGATTATACAAGCAAACATCATAATAAACATCATCGTGAAAGATGGAGAAAAGGCTGAAACTGGCAATGATTTCAAGTTTCTTGGTTCCACAATCAACATCCTTCTTAACAGAAGTCACGAAATCAGAAATCAGGAAAAATATTATATTGGGAAAGTCCACTGTTAGGGACTACTCAAAAGTGATAAAGAATAATGATGTCCATTTTTTGAAGACTAAGGTTCACGTGACTCAGGCCTTTCAATCACTTGTTATGGAATATCCCATGGACTGCCAAAAGAACAAACAAGTATGTCTTGAGATGAGGGCTGCCAGAATGTTCGTTGGAGGCAAAGATGATGGCATTTCATTTCCTATACTTCGGGCATATTGCTAAGACAGGTTGTTCCTTGGAAAGGGATCTTGTGCTTGGAAAGATAGAGGGTCGGTGAAAGAGAAAAAGACCCTCAACAAGATGGACTGACACAGTGACTGCAGCAATTGTCTCAAATGTGTCAGAGAGGATGAGGATGACACAGGACAGCACAGGGTTCAGATTTGTTGTTCACAGGGTCACTCTGAGTCTTACTTAACTCAGTGGCACCTAACAACAAAAACAAACAAAGTAACAGAAACTTTTTATTATTCCCTGTGTCATGATGACTTATATAAGAAAAATTTGGAGTGGAAAATGTATATAAAAACATATTTAACTACATAAAAATTTAGAATTCTGTAGTATAGTCCACAGGGAGATATGATGCTAACTCAATGATGGTGCCCCTGTGTTGGTTCAAATCTACCAGCAGTACCAAGGGAGAAAGAGGGGCAATTTTTATTATTTGTTATTTACATTCTCTTGCTTACATTCTCCAGAAACCCACTGGAGGGTCAGCAATAGGTCAGTGCCAACTTGACAGTAATGAGTGTGTGAGGGATGTTAAAATTTAAGTACTTCTATATTTAAAACCATATAGAAACAAGAGCTAGAAATAGAATTATTTCATTTTGTATGATCAATGATTTATTCATTGTAATACCTTTTATAAAAACAGAACAGCAACTTTATATGTGGGCTTCAGCAGATGAACTACAAAGGAATCAGACTTATTACATCTGTGGAAGGAATCATTGGAACAGCTCAAAATCAGCAGTCAAATCTAGGCAAGGTGTTGACTGTGAAACAGAACATTAATTACTCAAGTGAAAGCTCAAACTGATGGTTAAAAAAAAAATCAAGGCGACTCAGCGCGAGGGCAGACGCAGCGCGAGGGCGAGGCCGCCAGCCAGGGGAACACCGGGGGAATGCACCCCGCCGCCCGCCAGACCGGGGAACGCCGCCGCCAGACCGGGGAGCGCCTCGAGAGGGACCCGGAAGAGACCCAGGAAGAGCGGCAGCCAGCCACCTGCCACCGAACTCCAGAGGAGCGAAGACTGCCGGACACTGTGGGACACCCCTGCAGCCCACACCTGTGTGACCCTTAGCACACAGGGTGCTGCTGCATAAACCCCCAGCAGCACACAAGCCCCATCCCCACCTCTTG
>NW_006399872.1:959966-960504 GCF_000299155.1 Elephantulus edwardii
CATGTGGGGCAGAGTGTAGGGACGGTGCAGGAGGGGAAGACCCTCTATGAGGTGGATTGATTCAGTGACTGGGGTAATCGGGATAGATGTGTCAGCGGCAATGAGATTGGCACAGGGTAGAGCAGGGTTTAGGGCTGTTGTACATAGGGTCGCTATGAGTCACAAGCGACTCGACAGCACATAACAACAACAACAACATTTCTAGATTCATTCTGAAGTACAGTATGGTTAGGGACAGGATAATATCCGCATGCATACAAGGAAGTCCAGTGAATACCACTATCATTCAAATATATGCACCAACAACTAGAGCCAAAGAGGAGGAAGTGGAAAATTTCTATCAACTTTTGCAATCAGAAATTGATCAAACATGCCATCAAGATGTATTGATAATAATGGGCGACTGGACAAGATGTATTGATAATAATGGGCGACTGGAATGCAAAAGTTAGGGAACAAGAAAGAAGGATCAGTAGCTGGAAAACATGGACTCAGTGACAGAAATTAGGCTGGAGATAATAATGATAGAATTCTGCAC
>NW_006399872.1:960789-966865 GCF_000299155.1 Elephantulus edwardii
GATCATTACAAAGGCTGAAAAAGAAGAAAAGACCAAGATGGATGTCAGATGAGACTCTGAATATTGCATTAGAGTGCTGAGAAGCTAAAGCAAAAGGAAGAAACCAAGAAATAAAAGAGCTGAACAGAAAATTTCAAAAGACAGCTTGGGATGACAAAGGAAGATACTATAATTAAATGTACAGAGACCTGGAGTGAGAAAATCGAAAGGGCCAAACTCGCTCAGCGTTTCTTAAGCTGAAGTAGCTGAAAAACAAATTCAAGACACGGGTGTCAATACTTAAGAATACTTTGGGTAGAATGTCAAATGATCCAGGAAGCATTAAAAGAAGATGGAAGGAGTACACAAAGTAACTGTATCAGAAGGACTTGGCTGACATAGAAGAATTTCATGAAATAACATGTGAGCAAGAGCCTGGGGTGATGAAAGAGGAAATTCAAGTTTCTCTGAAGGAATTATCAATAAACAGGACTCCAGGAGTTGATGGAATACCAATTGACATATTTCAACAGACACTGCCCTTGATGTGCTCACTAAGAGTACTGAAGAGCAATGACATCAGGCTGGAGACTAAGGTGCACCTGAATTGGGCTATAGTCTTTGCAATTATGTGCTATGAACCGGAGAGTTGGACAGTGATTAGAGATGATAGAAAGATAACTGATTCCTTGAGCTGTGGTTCTGGAGAAGAGTGTTGAATATACCATAGACTGTTAGGAGAACAAACAAGTTTGTCCTGGAGAGAGTGAAGCTGGAATGCTCTTTGAAATCAAGGATTCTGAAGCTTTGTCTGACATACGTTGGGCATGTTGCAAGGAGGGACTGGTCCTTGGAGAGGTACATCATGTTTGTGAGAGTGGAGGGACGGCGTAGGAGAGGAAGACCCTCAATGTTATGGATCGATTCTACTATTGGGATGATAGGAATGAGTGTGCTAGAGACGGCGAGGTTGGCACAGGTTAGAGCAGCATTTTGAGCTCTTGTACAGTGAGTCACTATGAGTCGCAAGCAACTCAATGGGAAGACATCGAAGAAGACTACATGTGGAACTCACCTGATGTGCTGTATTGGAATCAGACTGACTACATTTGTAGAAGACATCATTGGAAAAGTTCAATATCAGCAGTCAATACTAAGTGAGGGGCAGACTGGGGGTCAGATCATCAAATATTCATATGCAAGTTCAAGTTGAGGCCAAAAAGTGAAAATAAGTCCACAGGAATCTTGAAACGATCTTGAATCAATTCTAACTGAATCTCAAGATCATCTTAGGAATAGGATTGAAGCATTGGATACCAATGATAGAAGCACAGATGACTTGTGGGATGAAATATCATCCATGAAGAAAGTAAAAGGTCATTACAAAAACAGAAGAGAAAGAAAAAATTGAAATGGATGCCAGAAAAGACTCTAAAAATTGCACTAGAGCAGTGAGAAGCCAAAACAAAAGTTAAATATGCTGAAGTAGAAGAGCTGAATGGATGATTTTAAACAGCAGCTGAGGAAGATAAAGCAAAGATTATAATGGAATGTTCAGAGAGCTGGAATTGGAGAATAAAAAGGGAAGAACTCATTCTGTATTTCTCAAACTGAGGGGACTGAAAACCAAATTTAAGCCTCATGTCTCAATACTGATAGATGGCATGGGCAATATATTGAATGACTCAGAAAGCACCCAAAGAAAACAGAGTGAATACAAAGAATCATTGTACCAGAATGAACTGATTGACACTGAGGAAGTTAAGAAGTATCATATGAACAGGCGTCAGTGGTAATGAAGTGGGACGTGGAAGCTGCATTGAAGGCAATGACAAAAAGTAAGACCCCAGCAGTCGATGGAATATCAATTGACTTGTTTTAATTAATGGATGCAGCATGGATGCATTCACCCGTCTGTGCCAGGAAATCTGGAGGATGGCCGTCTGCGCAACAGGTTTGAAGAGGTCCACATTTGTTCCCATTCTCAAGAAACGTGATACAGTTGAATATGGAAACTATGAAACAATTAATACCATATGCAGACAAAACACTGCTGAAGATCATCCAAAACTGGCTAGAACAATACATCATAGGGAACTACCAAAAGTTAAGATGAGATACGACACCCTTAATCAATCCCTAAATTAATAAAAATATATACTTATTAAAGGGAAATTACTTTTAAATATGGTTTCAAATTTAAAGCATTTTATCTCACTAGAAAAACTAAGAAACAATAAAATCCTCAACTCTTATTTACATCTTTCCCTCATTCACTCCCACCAAACACCAAGGTTTCTGATTTTATAATTCAGTATCTTTCAAAGCAATGTCGTATATTTGGTTTTCATGATTTTAAGTGCCACTGAGTCAACTACAATTCATTGTGACCCTATGTTTGATTGTGACATCATGTACAAACACCATCCTTGTGTAGAAAACAATAATGTTATGAAATAATATAACAAAGCTTGTAAAATTTCAGTGTAAAATTCAGTTGTATACTGAGGACCATTTAAGAAGAAAGCAAAATTGGTAGCAGTAGATATACTTGAAGTTGAGAAAGAACTATGAGCTTCAAAAAATATTTTCCTGAAAGTGAATGTTCACATATTAACATCAATATAAAGAGTATATGGTCTGCATATTAGTATCTCCATAAAAAGAGAATAATCAAAGTTTCATATTATGCTAAATATGCAAAAGACTGCTTCCCAGAGAAGAACTAAAGAAAGATTAAAGTAGAAACAGTGATCACTTGACGGACATATTAAGCATCATTCCTTCAACGACGAGGTACCAAGAACAGTAGATAACTGGAGAACTTTAAACCGTGAAATAAGAGAATTCACTATCTTCAAAATTACAAGGTGATTTTTAAGATGAAACAGCTACTTCTCAGTTTACCTTTTTTTCTTCTAGCAGTAGTATTATATCATAAAATCGTGGTTTAGATGAGCAAAGGTTTTGCTGCTGCTCTTTCTTGATGTTAACATTTTCATAGTGTGGTGCCTGTACCCTTTAGAAATACAGAAAGAAATTGAGGAGAATAAAATTTTACATACATGTTTATATAAGCAAAAAAAATCTTTTACAACAATAATTTCTGTATTTTTTAAAGTATACAGTAGGATCATCTAGATTTTATAGGGTAATATAATGTATTTTATTAAAATATACTAATTTATGATGGTCAGTTCTGCTTTTTCCAACTGAGAGAATTATTATAAAGTTATTACAATAATTATTCTCAAAAATAAAGGATTAAATTAATTTAAAAATTAATGAATTGGGAAGAAAATACTAAAATATTCAACACTACCCTGTTGTTGTGGTGGTTATTGTGTCAGAACTGATCCATAGAGTTGGAACCGGTGGGTTTTCAGAGGCTATCACATGGGAGGAGATGGAGGAGATTGCCCATCATTCTCTTGTGGAGCAGCTGGCGGCCTTGAACCACACAGCTTCTTGTCACTAGGTCACTAGAGATTACCCTATACATTACAAAAACTCTTTAAAGTTCAAAATAGAAAATTAAAGCTTTTGCCAAGGGTAAATACAGGAAGCAGTAAAAGAAGGTAGAAGGCGTATACAAAGTCACTGTACCAAAAGGAATTGGCAGACGTGGAAAAATGTCATGAAACAACATATGAGCAAGAGCCTATGGTGATGAAGAAAGAAGTTCAAGCTGCTCTGAAAGAACTGGAAAAAAACAAGGCCCCAGGTATTGAAAGCATACCAGTTAACATATTTCAACAAACAGATGCTGCACTGGATGTGCTTACCAAGCTGTGCCAAGAAAGCTGGAGGACAACTACCTGGCAAACTGACTAGAAGAGATCTATATTTGTTCCTATTACAAAGAAAGGTGACCAGACAGAGTGCGAAAATTATCAAACAATATCATTAATATAACATTCAAGCAAGATTCTGCTGAAAATTATCCAAAAACAACTGTATCAGCACAACAACCAAGAACTGCCAGTTGTGCTCACTGGGTTTAGAAGAGGCTGTGATACTAGGGATATTATACCTAATGTTAGATGGATCTTGGCTGAAAGTAGGGAGTACCAGAGGAATGTCTATCTGTGTTTCATTGACTGTGCAAAAGCATTTGACTTTGTGGATCACAACAAGCTGTGGCTAATTCTGAGAATAATGGGAATCTTAAAATACTTGATTGTTCTTAAGTGAAACTTATACTTGGACTAGAAGGCAGCTCTCAGAACAGAACAAGGAAACACTGAATGGTTCGAAACAGGGAAGAGTATATGCCAGGAATGTGTCCTATCTCCATACTTTTTCAATCTATATGCAAAACAGATCATCCAGGAGGCTGGGTTGTATGAGGAGGAATGTGTCATCAGGATTGGAGGAAGACTCATCAGAGTCTTATGCAGATGACACAACCTTGCTTGCTGAAACCAAGGAGGATCTGAAGTGCTTGCTGCAAAAAGTTAAGGGCTACAGCCTTCAATATGGATTAAAAAAAAAATAGAGATTCTCACGTCTGGGCCAGTTGGCAGCACCATGATAGATGGTGAAGAGATTGAGATTGTTAACAGGTTTGGTTTGCTTCACTCCGCAATCAACACTCTTGGTACTAGTAGCCAGAAAATTAAAAGATTAATTACTTTAGGAAATTCTGCTGTCAGGGACCCTATCAGGGACCCCTCCAGAGTAATGAAGAGCTACAATTTCAGTCTAGAGACTAAGGTGAATCTTATCCAGGCCATGGTCTTCACAATTACTTGCTATGCATCAGAAAGCTGGACAATGACTAGGGTTGATAGAGGGAAAATTGATACCTTTGATTGGTAGTGCTCAAGAGGAGTGTTGAATATACCATGGTCTACTAGGAGAACAAACCGATTTGTCCTATAGAGGGTGAAACCAGAATGCTCTTTGGAAGCAAGGATTCTGAAGCTTTATCTTACATACTTTGGGCATGTTGAAAGAAAAAAAACAGTCCTTGGAGAGGGACTTCATGCTTAGGAGGGTGGAAGGACAGCATAAGAGAGGAAGACTCTCAATGATATGGACTGATTCAGTGACTGATTGAGGATAGGTGTGTCAGAGGCAATGAAGTTGGCACAGGACAGAGCAGGGTTCAGAGCTGTTGCACATAGAGTCGCTAGAAGTTGCAAGCGACTCAATAGCACATAACAACAACAAGAGGAGGTACAGCTATATGCTGCCTACAACAAAAAAAAAATCAAAAAAATACGTAAAGTTCTTTTGAAAATTAAACTGATGAATATTTTCAATAGAATTTGGATGATTAGGAAAGAGTGAGGAACAAATAAGCAATGAGGTCTAGTCTGGCTATACTTTGGGCAAGAGAGGTTTGTTCACTCTTCTGTTGTTTTATGCTGTATTCAAAATTGTTTATGAATTCCCTTAGTCAAATACCTCTTTAAATTTCCTTGTTCATTGCCACCTTTTACATTAATACTAGGGATCAAGTCAAGTGCATTTTAGTTCTCAAATTGGTATCTTTGTTTTCAATACATTAAAATGGTAATAAAGAGCACCATGTATGATCCATAATATATGTCCAATGATTGTTGTTGTTATTGCTGTTTTAAGTACTGTCAAGTACTGTACAACTGATAGAGATTCTATAAGAAATTTATCTGAACCCTGTCTGATCCTATGCCATATTCACTCTTCCTGACACACTAGAGCCCATTTCTGTCATCACTGTGTCAATCCACCTGGTTAAGAGTTTTCTTCTCTTTTGCCACTTCCCTACCTTTCCAAGCATGGTGCCCCTCACCAAGGAATAGCCTGTTTCAACAACTTGCTCAAAATATGTGAAGCTAAGCTTTGTCATCTTTGGCTCCAAGGAGCATTCCAACTAAATTTTCTCCAAGAGATATCTGTTTGTTCTTTTGGCAGTCCATGGGATATTCAATGTTCTTCTCCAACACTGCAACTCAAAGGAATCAATTACTCTTGTCTTCCATGCACACCCATGCTTATTCTGGCTTTGTTCGCAATAGCAAAGAGCTGGAAACAACCCAAGTGTCCATCAACAAACAAATGGCTAGAGAAGTTGTGGTATATTCACACAATGGAATACTATGCTGCACTG
>NW_006399872.1:967920-970097 GCF_000299155.1 Elephantulus edwardii
TGAATCAGGCATACTTTAGTCTTCAGGCTGACATCATTGCTTCCCAGTAATTTGTAGAAGTCCCTGACTGTAGACTTTTCTAATCTGATCTCCCGATTGCTGGTACCAAGTATGTTGATTTTGGATCCAAGTAAGAAAACTTTGTTTACAGTCTTAATATTTTCTCCATCTATCATGATAGTTAGCTAGTATTATTATAATATTATACTATTCTTGTTGTTTCTAAATGCCATCAAGTTAGTTCTGACTCACAGAACACAAAAAACAAAACATGGCCTAGGCCTACACCATTCTCACAATAACTGTTTTTTCTGAGCCCATTATTATACCCACTGCGATAGATTAAATCTATCCTCCCTCATATGGAGGGTTCTAACACTACTTCTTCCAAAACAGATATGTTCATTCTTTAACCACTTCATGATATATTCAATATTATAATTATTCAATAATATTAGAATTCAAAAAGGCATCAATTCTTCCTTATTTACATGCATCTGAAGTGACTGAACACCATAGCTTGTCAGAGCATCTTCATCCTCAAAATAACAGCTTTGCTTTTGATAGCTTTAAAGAGGTCTCTTGCAACAGACTTGTTCATTATAATATCCCGTTAGGTTTCTTGGTTGCTGCTTCCATAGAGTGTGTTTGCATACCTACGTAAAAGGAATTCTTGACAAATTCTCTCCCTATATTATTTTGTCACTCTAGGATGTTCCAGTTGTGAAGAATTTTTTTTCTTTATATTGAGGTATAACACACATTGATACCTGTACTAGGTGATGTTGATTAGTAAATGCCTCAAGTTCTCTCTACTTTCAGCAAGCAAATTAATACTGACTACATTATATTCTTTTCTATTTTCAGCAGATTTTTTTCTAAATCTCATGTTCAACATTTTTAACAAACTTTAAGGAACTGAAATAAATAAAAATAAAAAATAAAAAGCACAAAACCAAAAGTTTGATAGAATTTACATGACAGTCATTATTTTCTTTATTTTGCATTGCTATGATTAAATAGGCCTAGTGGCAAGAAGCTTAACTATAATCCCAAAGGCATGCAGTTTGAATCCCACCAGCTACTCTGTGGGAGAAGGCTGGGGAATCTCCTTTCATGAAATTCACTGCCTCTGAAAACCCACCAGAGGGTCAGCTATGAGTTGGTTCTGACTCGACTGTATACAATAACAACAATAATGATTGAACATGCACTTAATCTCACTGCTAAATGTTAACTTCTTCACAGATTTTTATTTTCACAAAATTTAACAAATGAACTTTTTTTCAAAACTTCAAATGGGCTTGTTACTGTTGTGTACTGTTGAGTCAGAACCATTCTATACCTGACCCTCTGGTGGGTTTTCATAGATAGTTAATATTCCAGGAGGAGATTGCCTATCTTTTTAATAGATATGAACTGCATGCCTTCAAGATTGTGGTGCAGCTTCTTACCACTAAGCCAGCAGAGCTCCCTACTAATGGACATAAGGATAACAAATTCATATTTGGTCTATCATAAGCATTAGATAAGGATTGCTGTGGTGCTAGGCTGCTAATCTATCAGTTGCTACTCCTCAAGATAAAGATGGGCAGGCAGTCTTTTCCCATAGTATCCTCACTCTCTTGGGAAAAAAAACATAATGAAATTTCAGTAAACAAATGAAGGGTATCCATGAGTCAGAATTGATTCAACATTAGTGAGTTTGAATTTCAGTTGAATTGTAATATATCCTTTAGATCTGTATCTTTACCAAAAAGAGGCCTGTAAATTCATCTTTCTACTTTGAAGAGCCAAGAATGTGGACATTTATACTGTATCACTTCTTACCAGGATGATTCTAAGTTAATCACTAAAATCAAAAGTACAAAAGATAAAAACAGTAGGAAAAATGATTTGACACAAAGTATACACAAACTTCAAGTTATAAAGTAAAACAAATTTTGAAAATAATGAAATAACCGAAGAAATAGAAAATGTCATAGATAAAAATGTATTCTTGGAAACAGCATTGAAAAGACAACTAATACAAATACAAGAGAAAGCACAATATTAAAAATAAACACAAAAATGGGACAGAAAAGGCAGGTAGGAAAAAACTACCAAGCAAATTTAGAGCAACACTGATTAGAAAAAATCATGAGATACACAGAAGAGTAGTAAAATGGATGGAAAAT
>NW_006399872.1:971247-971906 GCF_000299155.1 Elephantulus edwardii
GAACGAGAAAAACTGGATGAATTATGTATACTACATTGAAACAGATGAGGGAGAGAAGAGTTTAAAAGCAATAAATTATAGGGCATTATGATTACCATAAGAGTCGAGAATGAAGGTTACAGAATGGAGTATACTCGGGGTGCAGGGAGAGGGGGTGCGGGGCGGGATGGATTGTATACCAATGAAGGAATTTTTCTTTTACTTTTCAATGAGAAGAGCAAGCTGGGGGTGGGGTGGGTGGTCGGGGAGAAAAGTGCAACAATGAATGAATGAATGGAAATCTGAAATGTCTGTAAATGTTCATTGAAATTAATATAAAAAAGAAAAACTTAATTCTATAGTATGTTGGCTGGCTTCCACGTGGGGCAGGGGTCTGGAGCAGCCAGGTTCTATAGAGGTTTGATGTTGTTTTCAGGGAGACATAATGGGCAATGTTTATTAGCCATTGGAAGTGAATTTATTATATTGCTCCTCCTATTTAAAAAGGTATTTGAGCCCGAGGGCCTGTGGTCTAGGGCCTGGCGTTAATTGTTTTTTGGTCAAACATTCTTCTAAGCTGTTATAGCACTGGTCTGTCCATTTGTTGTACAGAGGAGGTAACTGTGGTTGCTGTGATGTTAAACATTGTGACACTGATGTGTCAAATGCAAGAATAGTTA
>NW_006399872.1:973756-983709 GCF_000299155.1 Elephantulus edwardii
CACAGGACAGAGCGGAGTTTAGGGCTGTTGTACATAGGGTCGCTATGAGTCGCAGGCGACTCGACGGCACATAACAACAACGACAACAACAAGTTCTAGAGTAATCACTAGAAAAGGATGTAACTACTAGGTAATACTCTATGTTAAAGCACGAAACTCATTCATATGGAGTCAGAATCCACTCATATCTGACCTCCAACAGGTTCTCTGGAAGCTGTTAATCACAACAAAGAGATCTCCTATAAAAAGCCCTCTGGTTGTGCTTCCTCCAAGGCTGGTTTGTTTGTTCTTTGGCAGGCCATGGCATAGTCAATACTCTTTGCTAACAATTCAAAAGCACCAGTTCTTTGAACTTCTTTATTCATTGTATAACTTTCAGATGTATATAAAGCAATTATTATACATACTATGATTTGGATCAGAAGCACGTTAGTCTTTAAACAAATGCCCTTGAACTTTGGAAAAGTTTTTGAAGCACATTTTCCAATGTAACATGCCTTTTGATGTCTTGACTGTTACTATTACGCGTGTAGATTGTGAAGGCAATTAAAATAAAATTGTTGACAACTTTAATCTTTTATCCATCTATCAAGATTTTGCACATTGTTCCAGTGGTAAAGTTTTTGTTTTCCTGATGTTGAGATATAATCTATAGTAAAAGTTGTAGTATAATACTTCTTCAATAAGTATTGCAAGTTCTCTTCACTTTCAGCAAACAAGGTTATCTGCAAAACTCAGTTTGTTGATGAGTCTTAATCTAGTTCAGATGCTTCGTATATTCTTCTTCATATAGTCCAGCTTCCTGAATTAATTATTTAGCATATAGATTGAATAGGTATAAAGAATACAACCCTGACACAGCTTTCCTGATTTTCATGCAGTGGCCCCTGCTCTGTTATGTATAGAATACACATGAGCACAATTAAGTGGTCTGAGATTCTAGTTCTTCTCAGTGTTATCTATAATTTCTTATTATATGCACAGTCAAATGCTTTTACATGGTTATATTTCCAAGAAATTTGACCAACTTATATATTCAATTTTTTTTTAAAAAATAAGGCAATCCAATAAAGTGCAGAAGTTACCTAACCGTATCATTAATATGTCATCAAAGTAAAATATTTCTAAAAAGTTAGTCAAAAGTAACTGAAACAGACATCAACAGGTAACTGTCAGAAATTCAAGCTGGGTTCAAAATAGGCTTTAAAATGAATGATATCATGGCTGATGCCAGATTGGTCTTAGAAGAAAGCAGAGAATACTAGAAAGATTTTAATTTCTAATCATACACAGATATGTGAAAATAATATAACACATGTAAAACTGGTAGCACAGGATAGAACTCATGGAAAAGGTACTATCTTTCAGATACAATGACTCATCATCATCACTGAGTCATTTCCAACTCATAGCAACTGTCCTTCTGGTTTCTGAGGCTATAAATCTTTAAAGATTATCTAGCTTTCTCCCAAGAAGGGCATGCTGGATTTGTATCTCTGAGTCACAGCTAGCAGTCTGACATGTTATACACTAGCTTTCAGATAACTCAAATTCATTGCTATGTAGTCAGAAGTGACTTATCGATGAACTTCAATTGGGTTTCTGAAGGTGGAAATAACATAGGAAGAGACTGTTCATATTCCACTCAAAGCCACCGGTAAATTGGAACTGCCAGAGTCATGGAACTGGTCCACAAAAGATCACTTGCTAGTTACCTCAATCTGTCATACTGTCTTGGATATTTTTGTACAGACTTCTTTTCCTAACAGCATGGTGGTGTTGTATGTCACTGAATCAGAAGTGACTCATAGCTGAGCCTCTAGCAGGTTTTCAGAGGCAGTAAATCACACAGGAGGTAAATATTCATCCTTCTCCCACATAGCTTAGTCTAAAGTACTAGAATTCTTTACAGTCAATAGCTACTTTAAAGTTATTATTACTTTTTTTACTTACTGGACTAGGTCATAGTGTCCTGGACCAGGCCCTGCCTCTGGAATTAACTCTCGTCTTCCCAAAGAGTTGCTAAAGTGTACTCCTTTATACTTCAAAGTTGTACTGAAACCATCCTATTAAAAAACAAGGATTAGCTATAGTTTAAATAAGTCATAATGCATACCTAGATTTTCTTTTATTTAAAGGCAAAGTTCTGCTTACTATATCCCAATTAATTATTACACCTGTGTCCACAAGAATTCCAAAAAGAGTGCCTATAATTTTGGTATTTCTTCACCAATATAAAATTTTTCTTTTTGACAATGCATTCAGTAATCCAAAATGTCATGAAACATGAAACTTAACTCCTTTTAATAAAGGAAAGAAAAGAAGAAACTGGGTAGGTTTAAAAATATCTATTAAACTTACTTTCATTAAATAGAAGAAAAAGTACAAAGATTCTCAACAGATATCACATAACTGCTAAGCTAGATGATAGATAGATAGATAGATAGATGATAGATATTAAAAATAATACAAGTATATAACATAAATATATAATATATTCACATAAAATTGTCAACAGTTACAATATTATTATTGCTATGTGTAATTAAGTTGATTATGACTCATAACAACTCTATGAACAATGACCCTCAACCCTGCTTTATCTTGTATGATCATCTCTGATACAATTGACTTCATTGTTACAGTCACAGTGTCAAACCTTCTTGTTGAAGGTCTTCCTCTCCTACATCTACCTTCCACCTTTTAAATTATTATTTCCTTCTCTAAGGACTAGCCCTTCATAATAACATGTCTAAAGTATGTGAGATGAGGGAGCATCCTGATCACATTTTCTCAAAGAGACTACTTTCTATCTTGGCAATTCATGGAATATTGTATACTCCAACATCACAATTCAAAGGCAAGAGCTCTTCTGTCATCCTTAGTTACTGTCCAACTTTCAGATACAAAGCAAGAAATAGAAAAGAACTGGATGCAGCCTAGTCTTTAAGCTAACATCCCTACTCTTCAGAACTTTGGTGAGATCCCAAAGGAGATTTTTCCAATGAGATATGTTTTTAAATTTATTGACTGGTGGTACTGAGGGTGTTTATTATGGATCCAAGTAAGATGAAATCATTGAAATTGTCAATATTTTCCTCATATCTATAATACTAAACAAAATCCTCATAACAAATTTATAATTTAACTGCATAAAACAGTATATCAGTTGTTATAGGTTATTATTCCTATTCAAAATAGTAATTAATCTCAATTATCATTAAAATAATATTTACAAAACTAATAGCAATATCATATGACAAAAATTCATAATTCCAGCTCAGAAATGACAAATTACAACCACACTCACCCAGCATAATTAATATTTCACATATATGATATATCAATTAAGGCCCAAGGAATCAACAGGATACAAATGTACATGTTTAAACTAACAGATACTGCCCTGGGCTCACGTATGAGTCTAAGCTAGAACATTTGAGAACAGCTGCCTGACCAACTGACTGGAAGAGATCCATATTTGTTCCTATCTCCAAGAAAGGGAACAGAATGTAGAAGTTATCAAACAATATCATTAACATCATGTGCAAGTAAAGTACTGTTGGAGATCTTCAAATACTGATAGCACAATGTATATAGACAGAGAGCTGGCAAAACTTCAAGCTGGATTTAGAATAGGCCATAGCACCAGAAATGTCACTGGTGATGTCAGATGGATCCTGAATGAAAGAAAAGAATTTCAGAAGAATGTCTATTTGTGCTTTACTGACTGTGTAAATGCATTTGACTGTAGATCATAAAAAATTATGGCTAACATAGAGAAAAATGGGAATCCCAGAACATTGATTGTGCTCATGTGAAAACCAGACCTGACGAAAAGACTATTGTTCAAACAGAGCATGGGAACACAACATGGTTTAAAATTAAGAATGTCATGTATCAGGGTTGTATCCTTTCTCCATATATGTCCAATCTGTATGCTGAGCAAAGTACTTGAGAAGCTAGACTCTATGAAGAAGAATGTGAATCAGGATTGGAGGAAGCCTCATCAACAAGCTGTGCTATGCAGATGACACAATTTTGCTTGCTGAAAGTGAAGGGGACTTGAAGTGCTTTCTGCATATCAAAGAATAAAGCCTTCAATATGGATTGCTTCTCACCATCAAGAAAACAAAAATCCTCACCATTTGAATGATAGGCAACACCAAGATAGAAGGAGATAAGTTTGAAACTGTCAACAATTTCATCTTAATTGGATCCACAATCAACACCGTTGATATCAGTTATTAAGAGATCAGGAGACATGCTGTGTAAGGAAAGTCTGGAGTCAGAGACCCCTCTAAATTACTGAAGAGCAATGATGTCAGTTTGAGAACTAAGGTATGTCTGATTCAAGCTATGGTCTTTTCAATCAACTGCTATGCATCTGACAGCTGGACAATGAATAAGGATGACAGAAGAAGAATTGATGTCTCTGAACTGTGATGTTGGAGAAGAGTACTGAATATTCCATGGACTGCCAAAAGAACAAACAGATATGTCTAGGAGAAGATGCAGCCATAGAACTTCTTGAAGGAAAAGGTGATAAAACTTCATCTCATATATTTTAGACGTGTTTCTAGGAGAGGTTATTAGTTGGAGAGTAACATCATGCTTGGAAAAGTAGAGGCGTACCAGAAGAGATGAGAGTGACAACACAGTGACTGCAGCAATGGGCTCATGTAAGTCAGAGATTGTGAAAACGGCACAGGATAGGACAAGATTCAGATATGTATTGTCTCTATGGGCCATACTCAACGGCACCTAATAACAAAATATAAAACACACTATCAGTTCTAATCAGTTCTAGAAACCAGGAGAAGTCAATGTGGGGTTTTTTTTTTTTTTTTTGGTGCCACTGAGTTGAGTATGACTCATTACAACACTAGGAACAAAAGATCTGAATTCTGTTGTATCCTGTGCCATCCTCACACTTCCTGACACAAAAAAGCCCATTGTAAGAGTCACCATGTCAGTCTACATGGTTGAGGATCTTCCTTTCCTTCATCAACCCATCACCCTTCCCAACATCATGTCCTTCTCCAAGGAATAGCAACTCCTAGTAACATGTCCAAAGTATGTGAGGTGAAGCTTCATCATTCTTGCCTCCAAAGAGAACTCCAGCTTCACCCTCTCCAAGACATATCTGTTCATTCTCTTTGCCATCTATGGGATGTTCAGTGCTCTTCTACAATACCACTGCTCAAAGGCATCAATTCTTTTTCTGCCATCTTTATTCATTGTCCTGTTCTTAGATGCATAGCTAGAATCAGAAAGACTATGTCCTGAATCAGACTCACCTTAGTATTCAAACTGACATCACTACTCCTCAATAATTTGGAAAAGTCCCTAAGTGCTGATCTTCCCATTGCAATGTGTCTCCTTATTTCCTGACTGCTGGTAACACAGTGTTAATTGTGGATCCAAGCAAGATGAAGCTATTGACAGTTTCAATCTTCTTTCAATCTTCTCCTCTTAACATTTTATTATGAATGCTATCAAAGTGTGGTGTTATGATGAATTCTTCAAAGATAGAGGCATATTTGTAGCATATTATTTCAATCTTCCCTCCTTTATACTTACTATAATAATGTAATTTTTTGTGCAATAACCCTTAAAACTGTGGCTGACTCTGAGAAGAATGGGAATCCCAGAACACTACTTGATCGTGCTAATGCGAAACCTATACTTGGACCAAGAGACAGTCATCAGAACAGGGCAAGGAAACACTGCATGGTTCAAAATTGGGAAGGGCATACACCAGGGATGTGTCCTGTCTCCATACCTTTTCAAACTGTATACAGAACAAATTATCTGGGAGACTGGGCTCTATGAGGAGAAGTGTGGTGTCAGGATTGGTAGAAGATTCATCAACAATCTGTGTTATGCAGATGACACAACCCTGCTTGCTGAAACTGAAGAGGACCTGGAGCACTTGCTGCAGAGGATCAAGGACTGCAGTCTCCGATGTGGAGGCTCAATGTCAAGAAGGCAAAGATTCTCACCACTGGACCAATTGGCAGCATCAGCATGGATGGTGAAGAGATTGAGATTGTCCACAACTTTAGTCTGCTTGGCTCCACAGTCAATACTCTTGGCACCAGTAAACAGGAAATTAAAAGACATTGCGATGGGAAAATCTGCTGTTAGGGACCTCTCCAAAGTACTGAAGAGCAATGGTGTCTCTCTGGAGACTAAGGTGTGTCTGATACAGGCCACGGTCTTTGCTATCACTTGTTATGCGTCAGAGAGCTGGACAATGACTAAGGAAGATAGAAGGAGAATTGATGTCTTTGAGCTGTGGTGCTCGAGAAGAGTATTGAGGGTACCATGGACTGCTAGTAAACCAGATTCATCCTGGAAAGGGTTAAACTGGGTGACTTCTTGGAGGCAAGGATTCTGAGGCTCCATCTAACATACTTTAGACATGCTGTAAGGAGGGACCGGTCCTTGGAGAGGGACATCATACCTGGTAGAGTAGAGGGACAGCACAGGAGAGGAAGGCCCTCTATGAGGTGGATTAATTCAGTGACTGGGGTAATTGGGATGGGTGTATCGGAGACAGTGTGATTGGCACAGGACAGAGCAGAGTTTAGGGCTGTTGTACATAGGGTCGCTATGAGTTGCAAGAAACTCGACGGCACGTAACAACAACCATTAAAAACATTAATAAAATGGAATATTTCATTAGATAAAAACATAATGACTATAATATAGAGCACAGCAGATATTAGACCTCTGTAGATATTCATTTGACATTAAAAGAGCCTCAATATAACCCTGTAATGTTTAGAAAGGCAAAACTAGTGGTAAGAATTGACTTTTCATAGTAAATGGGGAGCAACCAGCCATCAGGAGATCAGAAGACGTATTGCATTGGGAAAGTCTGCTGTTAGGGACTTATCCAAAATACTGAAGAGCAATAATATACTTTTGAAGAGGTATGCCTAATTCAGGCCATGATCTTTCCAATCACTTGAGATACATCTAAAAGCTGGACATTGAATAAGGATAACAGAAGAAATGATATCTTTGACTTGTGGTGTTGGAGAAGAGTACTGAATATCCTATGAACTGCCAAAAGAACAAATAAATATGTCTTGAAAAACGGTCAGAGTTGTTCTTTGGATGCAAAGATGACAAATCTTTGCCTATCATACTCTGGGCATATTGTTAGGAGATGCTACTCCTTGGAAAGGAACATTATGCTTGAAAAAGTGGAGGGTCAGCAAAAGTAGCAATATCCTCAACAAGACGGGTTGACACAATGACTATAGCAACAAGCTCAAGTGTGTTAGAGATGATGAAGATTGCTCAAAATAAGAAAGGGCCCAGGTGTACTGTTCATAGGGTTGTGATGAATCGTACTCAAGGGTACTTAAGTACAACAGCAACAACTCCTTTGGAGATTAGCATCAGTGCCATTTATATAAAATAAGGGCAGAGAATGCTATGGCCACTACATTCTTTGTACAGACAGTTAAAAATAAACTGAAAGTACTGTCACTGGCCCCTAAACTGCACAGAATTTTCCAATTAGAGGTACCGAACTTGAAAGTTTTGGTCAACCGACCTGAAACCTCAAAAACAAACTGATATGCACAAAATTTTCTACTGTGTAAAAATTGTTATTTTCTAGAGCTAAATGTAGATTAGTCAGCAGGTAATATAAAAGAAAACCACAATAAAGTTAAATGTTTTCTTCACTCAGAACCTTATATAAAATGGAACATTTTGATACTTTTTTCATAGATGCAATCTCATTAGGAAATTGAGTAAGAGCGTTTCACATTTTCCAGCTATGTATTTTAGCAAGCATCCTTCTTTGTCTCTTGATTGGAAAATTATAAAAAATAAAATGTGAAAAATAATCCTCTGGAAAGTGGTTAAGCACGATAACATTTATCCAGTAAGAAAATCATAGCATCAAAAAAAGTGGCAATCCTAATTACTGATTATTTTCTGCTAAATGAATTTGCATCTCAACAGAGACAATTTTCACTGGATATATCTTATGCTGTGTTCTTTGAGTGCAGAGAAAGAAATAATTATTAAATTGCAAAAGAGTTGTTTCTCTGAAGTATTGATAGAAACCAGTGCTCTTCTAAAAATGCATTTAAAACAAGGAGAGAGGGCATTCGCTTTTCCTTGCAGCTTTTACTTGAACTGTCCATGCTAGAGGACTTCAGTGGAAATGACCAGCAGGGAGCATCATCTGGTAAGATACTGAGGAGCCTGGTGGAGCAACAGCTGTACTCAGAGGAAATAGACATGTGTCAAGAACACAGACTTGACAGTTCCTGAGACCTTTCAGAAATATCTTGGAAGGGAAACTTTTCAGAAGTACTGGCAGTTTTCTACACCAATAGGTTCAGGCAAGAACCACTTATTATTTGAAGTAATAACATTGAATGATTATCTTTAGTACCCACAATTCAACGATGTCTTGAAAATCTTGTGTTATATAACAAAAGAATTAATCCTTATGTCATGTATTGTACTTTATTTCTATTTAGCAATGAAGCAGAATTTCATAATCATGCAGGTGTTTTTCTACTTTCATAATATAAAATTAAATCCTAAATACTGAACTCTGTTTTCATATAATACATACATATTAGATTTATGTCTTTCATCAGGGTGCATATTTAATGCATTGATTAACATATCCTACAAATGTGATAAAATATAAATTCATTTTACTTAAGACATGTAAATTGGTAAGTACTTAACTCAGAATCTCTGTAGTACTCAAGTAAAAATGTTCTGCTTCAAATTAAATATAAAAGCCTTTTAAAAATACTGAAACAAAATGAAAAATAAATCTATGCACACTCAACTCTAAATCACACTCTCTTTCTCTCTTTGTGCCAAAAGTGTTGACAACAGCAATGTCAAGGTCACTAACAACTTGAAAGTCATTAGCAAATAAAATATTACATCTTTGACGCAAATTCAGCATGGTACAGCATTAAGTGAATGCTGTAATGTACCTTAAAAATTACTAACTGCCACTCCTGTTGATGATTAAATGAATGAATGAAGAGGTCATGCAACTTTTCCCTTACGTCTTTTCCATAATTAAATATGGAAATGGAATTTGTGAGGAACTAAAGTATATCAATTCAAACACTAATGGAATGCTTTCCCGTTTGACAGCGCACAGGTAGTTCCCAGCATGGCAGCATTAGCAAATAAGTCAGTGTCATAATTCTCACAAAAATGCGGCTTGA
Organism: Elephantulus edwardii; assembly: GCF_000299155.1. NCBI lineage: Eukaryota > Metazoa > Chordata > Mammalia > Macroscelidea > Macroscelididae > Elephantulus > Elephantulus edwardii. Next base: position 982,990 of record NW_006399872.1, read on the forward strand.
AAATTACACTTCTGAAAAGAATTCTACTGGTTCCCTCAGATATTAAAAAAGTGAGTGAACAGGAGAGAAAAGCTAATTTTACAGCAAACATACCAAATAATTTATAAAGTGAATTTCTACTTACAGATTAAGCTGAAACTTATTGTTTATTGACTGGAGCATCATAGACTTAATTTTAGGACTGCTTTTATGTATGAGCTAGAAAAGATTCCTTCAGCAGCTGCTATTCACAAGTTCAGAGAGTAACTCCAATTACTCTCTAAAAGAATTTTGTTTCTTTTTCTATCATGGTTTTTATTTTTACAATCTAGAGCCCACATAGCATTATGTTAAACAGCAGATGAAAAGGTATAGAGATTTATGAGAATTAACATTATTGCAATATCAGTTTCAGTGTCTGCAAAGAACTTATGCTTTTCTGCAGGAGAAATTGAAGAAAATGAAGCCTCCAGCAAATAAGTTTTACCACCCTATTTTGGGTTACTCTTTGAAATGAAAGACAAGGACTTTACATAATTCCACAATCAGTTCACATTAAACTTTGCTGAATCCTCTTGAATATTAAAAACTATGCCTTTATATAGGGATCTCTATGAATGTTTGTAAAACTATACCTTTATTTAGGGATCTCTATGTATGTATGTAAAAATACATCCATATTTTTACACAACATATTTTAGTCTACATTTTATTCTAAGTATAAAATATATTGATTTAATA
>NW_006399872.1:983809-988587 GCF_000299155.1 Elephantulus edwardii
GTATATATTAAAATTACAAAATACATTTTCTTCTTGTTATATATGCTTTGAATTAAGCTAGAAAGAAATAAAATTTAATATTCCAAAGTAACACTTATTCATATGTGAAATGGTTTTGTATATCTAGAAATCTTAGAGGCATTATTCTAGTTTTCAAAAAGATGATATATTATTATGAAGCAAAGAAATGTGTATGCAAAAAGTATAATTCTAAAGAAAAAGTACTTTCTTAGAATAATCAGAGAATTGTGTAAGTCAACACCAAAGATCTATGATTACTGTAAAAAAAACTCTAATTCTAATATATTAACCCAAATCTAATTTATAAAACTAATTCCAATATATTAAACTAAACATTTTCTCCAAGGATATCATACAACTGTTAAACAAGTTTTGTCATTCACATAGTTTGAAATTTGCATCAAGAGCAAATTTATCTCAATTTTTCTTATTTAACAGGATTGTTAGTCATTTTGTTAATTATGTGGTTATATATCAAGTTTCTTTCTATATTTCTTAATAGAAATTATAAACGGTACTATAATAATGAAAAGTGAAAGAACAAGAAAAATAAAATAAGATTTTATATGCAATGTACAAAATATAAAGATAGATAAAAGATAAATCTGTTAAACCTAAAACTATAAAGATCAATTAAGGAAAAAATAGACACAAGCATGTTTTTTATCATTAGGTGTGATCAAATTTTCTCCCACTCACAGAAACCATAAGGGAGTTCTGGGGGCCTGTTTTTATGGTTGTTGTGTGCCACTGAGTCAGAAATGACCTACAGCTGACCCCTAGTGTATTTCAGAGGAAATTAATCACACAGGAGGAAACTGGGTATCCTTCGGAGATTTGGTGGTTACCGGTTATTTTAATATTTTTTTTTTATTTTAATTGGGATTTTAACAAAAGTTTACATTAAAGTTAGATTTTCATTCATTCATTGTTGCACAATTTCCTCCACCCCCCAAGTCCTCTTTGCAATATACCTCTTATTCTGGGCTGTTGTCATATGTATAATGCGTAATCATATATTCCTTTTAAACAGTTCTTTCCTTCTTCATTTGTTTCAATACAATGTTCATTATCTATACACTCTTAATATTATTCTCCTCCAAACATCCCTATCAGACCTGCTTTCTAACAGTGATGCTATACAATTATTTGTCCTTTTGTGGCTGAGATATTTTACTCAGCATAATGTCCTACAGAGTTCATGTATTGTACCTTAGTGGATTTGAACCCCGTGTCTTTGGGATTTCAGTACAGCTTCTTACCAGAAAGCCACGAGAGCTCCCAAAGGCACATGGCTCAAATCCACCAGTTGCTTTGTGGAGGGCAGAAGGCAATCTCTTCCAGGATTTACTATCTCTGAAAATGTGCTGGAGAGTCAGCTATGAGTCAGTTCCGACTAAATGATACACAACAATAACAGAGCAACTTTATGTGTGACAGAAGACAACACTGTGCAGTCTTACACAGTCCTCACAGTCTCTGCTGTGCTTAAACCCATTGTTGTAGTCATGCTGTCAGTCTTGAGTATCTACCTCTTTTTCTTCGGCCCCCTATTTTCTAAGCATGATCTCATTCTCCTAAGGCTGACTCTGGCTGATAATATTCATGAAGTACATGAGACAATATCTCCCAACATAGTTTCTAAGGAATATTCTAGTTCCACTTTTTCCAAAACAGATTTAGTTTCTTTTTTTGGTAGACCATGTCGTTGTTGTTCTTATGTGCCACCACATCACCTGCGACCTATAGTGGCCCTAAGTACAGCAGCTATGAAGCTGCGCTATCTTAAGCCAGTCTCACTGATTCCAACACACTTCTACTTGTTACCACCGTAACTGTGTCAAACCATCTCATGGTGGTCTTCCTGCTCTGAGCCGTCCCTCCACCCTTCTGAGCATGATATCCTTATCCTGGCCTCAAAGAGTCTTGGCCATATGCCTAAAGTACATGAGACAGAGCTATGCAATATTCTTCATCAACATCATAATTCAATCTCAAAAATTGTTCTTCAGTATTTTTTATTCACTGTCCAATTTTCACATGTATATGCTGTTGTTGTTTTTGTTAAGTACTATTAAGTAGCCTATGACTCACAGTAACTATAAAAAAAAGATACAAATCTTCCACTATCTTGTGTCATCCTGACCATCTCTGACTTACTCAAGCCCATTGTTATAGACATTTGTGACAATCTATCTCATTTAAAGTGTTCTCCATTTTTCTAAGCATTATATCCTTTTCCAAAGACAGATGCCTAAAGTATGTGAGATGAAGTTTCACTATCCGCGGATACACTTTTTCTAAGATAAATTTATTTGTCCTCTTTGCAATCCATGGTGCATTTAGTATTCTTTTCTAACCTCAATCGTTTTTGTATCATGATGTTGTCTGTTGACCTAGTGAAGAGGATCTTTATGTTTTTAATGTTGAGATGTATATAACCCATATTAAAGACTATAGTCTTTGATCCTTGGTATCAAGTGTTTCAAGTCCTCTTGCATAATATAAATTGTTGATGGATCTTCTCCAATCTTAATGTCATATTCTTCTTCACACAGTCCACCTTCTTGAATTATATTTTCCACACATATATTGAATAGGTATAGAGAATGGATATATCCCTGATGCACATCCTTTCTGATTTTAAACCATGCAGTGCTTCCTTGATCCATTCACTATAGTTTCTTGATTTAGGTACAGATTTCTCATGAACACAAGCATGTGTTCTAGGATTACCATTCTTCTCATTTTCAGCCATAATGTGTCATTTTGCATACAGTCAAAACCCTTTGCAATGTCAATAAAACACAATTAGATATCCTCTTATATTCTCTGCTTTCAACCAAGATCCATCTGTCATCAACAAGGATATCCCTGGTGTCACAGATGCTTTTATACTCAGTTTGAACTGCTGGCATTTCTCTAGCAATGTACAGTTCTAGTCTCTTTTGAATCATCTTCAGCAACATTTTGCTTGCTTGTGATATTAATGATATTGTTTGATAATTTCTACAGTGTTGTATCACCTTTCTTGGGAATGGGAACAAATATGGATCTCTTCTAATCAGTTGGCCAGGCCAACAGCCTCCATATTTCTTGGATGGACTAGTATTAATTGGTTGACATCGATTCCTGTGGCCTTATATTTGCCAATGCCTTCAGTGAGGCTTGAACTTATTCCTTTACTATCATTGGCTCTTGCTCATATTGTACTCTCAGAAATATTTCAGCACCTACTAAGGAGCTCTGGTGGCCTAGTGGTAAGGAGCTGCAACCCAAAGGCACACAGTTCAAATTCATGGGACGCTCAACAAAACAAATCTGGTCAGTCTCCTCCCACGTAATTTATTGTCTCTGAAAACTCACTGTAGAGTCAGCTATGGATTAATTGCACCCCAATGCTATATAACAATCAACAATTCTTGTTGGTAGAAGGAAGAAAATCATAGTATAGTGACTGTTTCCTTTTCATCTTCTTTTAATATTTCCTGGATCATTCAAAATTTTGCTCATAGTATTTCTCAAATTTTTAGTTTCTTTTCCTGTTATTTCAGCCTAAAATATACCAAGTGAGTTTTCCCCTTTTTTGTCTGACTCCAGCTCATTGTGCATTACACTATAATACTTTCCTTTGTCTTCCTCAGCAAATAGGACCTCCTAAAAATTAAACAATTAAGTACATCCAAAGACTTTTCCAAAAAAGCAAATGTACAGAAAGGAAAAATATGTTGACAATGATACATCTGCAGTGGGTTGAATGTGGTATTTATTATAGAATTAAGTATTATATTAACTAAACAGGTATAATCATAAATACTCTTGTAATTATAAAGTACATTATACTTACATATTGAGGTTTGTAGTAAGCTGGACCTAATGTGTTGTCATGTGAAGGTGGAAAACGCTTTATAATTGTGTCATCCTCATTAATATGGTAGCCATATGCAAGGCTAAAAGAAGGAATTGAAGGGACATCAACAGTTCTGGAAACTATAGGTATTCTTGACATTCTCTGAAAGGGAAACATTTTTTATTGATTGCTCAAAGATAAGGAGATGGGTTCAAGTACCAAATATTAAAATTATCTAAAAGTATTACTTAAAATATTAATAATGAGTTTTACAAATAAAAGTGTTTATTTGGATAGCATCTAATAACAGCACTATATCTAGCACAAATAGCCTCTCAATAAACATTTGGTAAGTCCCCGCATGACTAAATGAAAACTTCCTTTGTCCTCATGTGTCAAACATTTCACATAATTTGGGTATGATACTTGTTATTGTTCATTGTCTTTGAGTTGAGCACAACTCACAGTGACCCTATGATCAAAAGGCCTGACGTCCCTCTACAACTATAGACATTTATCAAAGTTCATAGTGTTTCCAGAGGCATGTTATTTAGGAAGTGGGTTACTAGTAAGAGGCAATTCCTTGGAAAGAGACATCATGCTTGAAAAGGTGGAGGACTCACAAAAGAGAGGAAGACATTAATTCAGATCGGTTGACAAAGTAATTGCAGCAACGGACTCCAGTACATCAGAGATTTTGAAGATGTCTCGGGGTTTAGAACTCTTGTTCCTACGGTTGCTGTGGGTCATACTCAACTCAATGACCCCTGAAAATAACTAATCTTATCTTATATTAGAATCTGTCTATTTATCTCCATTTATGTTTTTATTATTATCATCATCATTTTGGGGTTTGAGTTTTAAATTTTATTGTATTTTAAAAACACTCAGCATAAAATTTTGAATT
>NW_006399872.1:990319-1006499 GCF_000299155.1 Elephantulus edwardii
TTTTCCAGGATACTGGGAAGACTGTTTATGTTGTGGATTAGGACTTCTAGTGATGATAAGGATGGTGCAGGATAGAGCCAGTTCCTACCTGTAGCTCATTGGGTCACTATGAGTCATTGTTGACACAGTGCAATAACAACATAGGCAAATGACTCAGAGTTTGGGGGGTTTTTTTTGTTGTTGTTTTTTAATTTCCTGTTTTATTTACCACAGAATAGGAAAAGATTAAAAATCAAGAGCAAAAAAATGGAGTCTTATGCTAATTACACATAAAAATCTAAGTTCACAAACATCTTTGAGTATTCACTTAATTATAAATTAACTACAATTTGAATTTTGGTAAGTCTACCTATTTTTATAATAATACTGTTAAATGTTCTTAGCATACAAGAAATAAATTTTTCTATTTTCTTCTAATGAAAAGAAGCATCTTTTGAAGTATAACTAAAGAGCAACAAACCATTTGAAGACACTCTTTAGACTCCAGCACTTTCATGTTTGTGGCATCTCTTATTCTAGGATACAACTGGTTATAGCTTGCAGGTCCTGGACTATCTGAAATAAACTTCTTAAAACGTTTCTCCCGGTATTGTAGACTATGACCTCCTTTGATGTACTAAATTGGAAAAAAAGAAAATATTACATATAAAAAGAAATATTGTATAATTAAGACTAAGTTGAAAAATATTAAATCCTAATATAAATAATTTTGAAAGTTAAAATTCTTTACTAAAGACAGTTCTAGTAAATACAGTTGTCAGTTCTAACGTAAAGTGAAATTTACTGTACTTAGTGCCACAGAAAACTTTGTATCAAAATAGAAATCAGAGATAAAAGTAACCTCAAAATTTTAAAACAAGAATAGAGTATACTTTTCACAGACCTATAGGGAATTTATACCTCTGAAAAATCCTTTAAAATGCAAGTACTCATTATAGGGATAAAGCAAATCTTCTAGAATTATCTAGGACTTTGTTTTGTTTGTTCATGAATGACATCTTTGTCATTTTCTTGGATGTATATGTAGGCTTATTGGCAATAGTTTCCTCTTATGCTCAAATCTAAGTTTATTGCATACAGAACTGAAAGAAATTATCCCTGGCTCCCTATACCACATTTCTGGATTCTCCAGAATCAGAAAATTAACAGATGGCAAAAGTCACTGCCTGTTCTCTAGAGAAACTTTTCTTTTTGAGGACTGTAGTAAGTGGAATTAACATACTTAGTAAAATATTCTAAACTAAAATACTAAAATTTCCAAAATATTTCTTATAAAAATAAATATAAAACACAAGCAGATCAGTCTCAGTGTTTTCAGTATTTGAGACAACAATTGTTACCCTTGTATTGCTGAGAGAAACAGAAAGCAGAAACTATTTGGATTTTGTAGTAATGGTGTCACATGCAAAAAAATGAAAAGGATGAAAAAACCAAATGTTTTGTCTCATTTTCCAAGAACCACACCTCAAGCTGAACTATGAAAGTGTATCACAGTATCGTAGTATAACACAGTATCCTAGGCAATCTTTTCTTTTTCTCCTCCTGTTCATATTTTTGTTTTTATTTATAGTCTAATTTAAACAATCCAATTCAAGTTGGTTAAGTTCAAACCAAAACTAGAGCAAACTTGCAAGAAGCAAAATTTTAGTATATCCCCACTTGAATTTAAAGACTCTCTCAGGAACAGGTTTAAGACCTAATAGACACTAATGAGTGAAGACCAGATGAGCTGTGGGAAGATATTAAGACTATCAGTCATGAAGAATACAAAGACTGAGAAGGAACAAAAATACCAAGGTGGATATCAGAAGGTACTCTGAATACTGCACTAGACCATTGAGAAGCCAAAGAAAAGGAAAGAAATCAGTAAGTTAAGGAGTTGAATAGAAAATTTCAAAGGGAAGCTCAAGAAGACAAAGTATAATGAAATTTACAAAGAATGGGAGTTGAAAAATCAAAAGTGATGAACTCATGAGGCAATTGCTAGGCTGAAGGAACTGAAGAACAAATTCAAGCCTCACATTGAAATACTTAAGGATGATATGGAAAGAATGTTGAATGATCCAGGAAGTGTGAAAAGATAGAAGGAGTACACAGAGTCACTGTACCAAAAACAATTGGCAGACACAGAGAATTTCATGAGACTGGCTCAAGATAGGGTAAGGTTCAGAGCTATTATTGCACATGGGTCGCTAAGAGTCACAGGCGGCTCAAATGCATATAACAGTAATCAGACATGATGGAGGAAAGACATATTTAAGGGGATTGTGTCTACAGTTTGATTCAATTGGAAATTTTATTTTCTTATATCTGAAGCACAATAAAATGTGCTTTTTCATGTTAGTAAACATGCAATTTACAGCAATCTGCTGGAAGGTCAGCTAGGAGTCAGTTCTGACTCGAAGGTAAAAAGTTCTTATTAAAAGAATACCACTGGAAAAAAAATGAAAAGCAGGATGGCTGAGAAATCAGACTCTTGAGAATCAAAGATTTTGACTGTGGTGTTAGACTAAAAGTTGCCTTTTTTTAGCCCATTAGCCTCTGGTCTCTAGCTAACTTAACTGCAAGTACATGGGCTTGCTAATCACCATGATCTTGCTAATCATCAACAGCTGAATCAGCAATAAAAAGAGTGCTTCTCACACTAGTCAGCAAGACTTGTAGCAAAAAAGAATTGAGGCTAACAAGGCGTGTGGCAGCAAGACGCTGCTGGTGGAAAAACTGGCATTGCTGTACACAAATGATGGCACGGTATGACCGGAAGTTTCTTGCATTTGTGCTGGCCACAGTTTGCTATTCCTGCCTTTGATGACGAAAGAAAAAGCTGCTTGCTGAATTAAAACAGGAACTTGAACTAACTGAGGAGTTGTGCCTTGGAACTGCTGAGCTAAAACCTACACTTATTTTAGATGATACTGTGATATTCTTTGCCTCCTCCACTTTCCAACTTCCTTCCCTAGTAAACCCACTTGTTAGTACCATAACTGTGAGTCTGTGAGTCAGCAAGGAATAAATGAACCTCTGCTTCTGGGGATCTAGAGACAATAAGGTTGGGCTACAGGCTCCTGATCTGCTTTTTAGTCTCAGGTGTTGAGGTGCTATGATATTCTCACTCTCCTGGCCCTTTCAGAGAGATGTTCATGACCTTGTGCCTCTATGTCTGGTTTTCTCCTCTTTATAGACATTGATCAGTCCATCAAATTAAGAGCTCCATATATAAACTCCTCACTGAAGATGTAGGGAGCACAGAATGAGAAATGAAAAAGATCTTAAACTACTCATAGCTTTATGATTATTTGCAAATATAACATCTGTGGTCTCCATCTGAACTTTCTTTTTCTTTCATCATATTCTTTTCATTTTCTTCTACTGTCATAAATCATAATTAAAATGTGTTGGAAACTAACTATATTCAGTCATTATTCTAAATGCTTTTTAACATTATTTAATCCTTACAACAATATTAAAAATTAATCCTACTCTCATGGAATCAATTCAGATTCAAAGTAACTGCCCATTGGGTTTCCAGGGGTGTAAAATTTAACAAGAGTCAAATGTCAATGTGGCTCAGCTAGTGGAATTGAATTGATACCTGCTGAGCATTAAACATAATACACTACACCACCAGTGTTATTCTCCCTGTTTAACAAGTGAAGAATTAAAGGCCCAGAGTGGTTAAGATAAGTTCTCACAGTTAGGAAGCCTCACACATAGGTTTGGAACACAACCAGTCTTGTTCAAGAACCCACACTCCTTGTCACTTAACACTTCCATATAACTCATGTTTCAATTTCCACTTAACCTATAATTTGTCAAATAATGAAGATAAATGTGAAAGAACTAGAGAAGAAAGGGCCAGAGATTCATGACTCATTTTACAATGACATTATAATCTTATCTCTGAATATTGTAGTTAGACATTAGTTTGACTCCTTTAGAGAGCCATAGTTACAAGTATATATTTTCTTATGTATACTTGTGTTGCGTAAGATTTATTTTTTAAAAGTCTATGTATGGAAAGAACAACGTGTGTATTGTATAAATGAGAATTTAGAAGTTAAAGTGTTAAATGTTATGGAAATCTCATTATATCTGCCTAGTATCCCATGTTCATAACAGAAATATTTCCCACTTAAGCATTAATTAAATCTACATGTTCACTAGCTTACCCCAGGAAATTTGAAGGAAATCTGCCTGGCCAAATGAAACGAAGAGGCCCATATTTGTTCCCATTCCCAAGAAAGGTGACCCAAAAGAATGTGAAAATTATTCAACAATATCATCAACATCACATGCAAGCAACATACTGCTGAAGATCTTTCAAAAATGGATAGAACAGTACACAGACAAAACTGCCACAAATTCAAGCAGAGGCCATTGCTCTAGGGATATCATTACTGATGGCAGATGGATCCTGGCTGAAAGCAAAGAAAACAAGAACTTCTGCTTCTGCTTTATTGACTGAAAAAGGATGTGATTTTGTAGGTAACAAATTGCAGCTAATATTGAGAAGAATAGGTATTCCAGAATATTTATTTGTGCTCATGTTAACCCTATACCTTGAAAAAAGATATGAGAACAGAGCAAGACAATACTACACGATTTAAAAGTAAGAAAGGCATGTGTCAGGGTTGTATTCTGTCTCCACTTCAATCTGTATGTTGAGCAAAATTACTCAAGAAGCTGAACTCTGTGAAGAAGAATGTGGCATCAGGATTGGAAGAAGACTTAACAGTAACCTTCGGTATGCAGAAGAATCAATCTTACTTGCTGAAAGTGAGGAGGACTTGAAGCATGTGCTGCTGAAGATCAAACACTACAGCCTTCAAAATGCATTGCATTTTAATGTCAATAAAACAAAAACTCTCACCACTAGACCAATAGGCAACATCATGACAGATGGAGGAAAGAATGAAACTGTCAACAGCTTTATATTACTTGGATTCACTGTTGGTAACAGCAGTCAAGTGTTCAGGAGGTGCATTTCATTGGAAAAATCTGCAGTCAGAGACCTCTCCAAATTATTGAGGAACAATGATGATAGCCTAAAGTGCTCCTGATTCACACAATGGTCTTTTCAGTCACTTGTTATACTGTTGAGAGCTGGACAAAGAGTAAGGATGACAGAAGATGAATTGAAGCCTTTGAACTATTGTGCTAGAGATCAGTACTGAATAGCTTATGGACTGCCAAATGAACAAATAGATACCTTGGAAAAGGTGCAGCCAGAGTGTTCCTTGGAGGCAAGGATGGCAAAGCTTGATCTCACTTTGGACATGTTGCCAGGAGAGGTTATTCCTTGGAGAAGGATATCATGCTTGGAAAAGTGGAGGGAAGTGAAAGAGAGAAAGACCCTCAACTAGGTGGATTGACACAGTGACTGCAGCAATGGGTTTGAGTGTGTCAAAGATTGAAAGAATAGCACTAGGCATGACAGGCAGGGTTGAGATCTGTTGCTTATAGGATCACTATGAGTCATACTCAACTTGATGGCACTTAACAACAACCTATTTGGTGGTTTTAAACCCACTTGTCCGATACTGGGTCCTCCACTCTCAGGTATGTAGTATCAGGATGCAGGGGACACATCTTGCTTGCTGAAAATGAGGAGGACCTGAAGCATTTGCTACAAAAGGTCAGGGAATAGTCTTAAATATAGATTGAAGATCAACATCAAGAAGCTAAAGATTCTCACCACTAGGCAAATTGGCAGCACCATGATAAATAGAGAAGAGATTGAGGTTGTTAACAATTACAGCTTGCTCAGCTCCACAATCAACATTCTTGGCACCAGCAGTCAGGGAATCAAAAGATGAATTGCACTAAGAAAGTCAGAGACATCTCTAGAGTACTGAGAAGCAACAATGTCAGTCTTGAGACTAAGGTACACCTGATCCAGGAAGACCATGGTCTTTGCAATTACTTACTATGCATCAGAGATCTGGAAATTGACTAAGGGTGACAGAAGAAAGACTGATGCCTTTGAGTTGTGGTTCTGGAAAAGAGTCTTGAACATACCATGGACTGCCAAGAAAACAAGTAAGTAAGTCTGTCTTGAAGAGGGTGAAACAAAGTTTCTCCTTGGAGGCTAGGATTTTGAAGCTCTGTCTCACAAACATTGTGCATATGGCCAGGAAGAAGTAGTCCTTGGCGAAGAACATCATGCTTGGAAGGGTGAAGGGACAGTGTGGGAGAGGAAGATCCCAAATGAGATGGATTGATACAGTAACTGGGATAATGATGGTAAGTGTGTCGGAGACAGTGAAACTGGCTCATAACAGGGCAGGCTTCAGAACTGTTGTGCATAGTGTCACTATGAGTCCCAGGTGACTCTACAATGCATAACAAAACTTCCATGATTAGTTAAGTCTTCATAATAAATTAGGCCAATCAGACCTATATTCTATGTACTGATCATTTTAATCCTGAATGAAGACACAAAAAACCTAAAGGGAAATTACTGAATTATTTAAGGGTTGTTAGCCATCACAATGGTATTGAAGTTTCACTACTGAAACATCTGGAGTTGTTTTGATCCTTTCTCTCCTGGAGCCTGACTCTTCTATTTTTCTTTGAAGTCCATAAGTCACACAAGTACCTTTTCAATAAAATTTTATTGTCTCCTGAATACTTGTCTTAAAAAGATATTTTTAATTACTTGCAGCCAAAAAATCTTAAATAAATTATTAATTCGGGAATATTAATGGGGGGAAAAGAGAGCTCTGGTGGCTTAGTGTTAAAAACATGTACTGCCAACCTAAAGGCACACAGTTGCTCTGGAAAAAAAGATGGGCTATCTCCTCTTATGTGAACGGTAGCCTCTGAAAATCCACATAAGATCATCTATGAGTCAATCCCAACTCAGTGGTGCATAACAACAATAATAGAAAAACAGAGTCAATGACTGTTTCTGGACCTCCAGAGTTAAAAGATCTGCTGGAGTTCATCTTAGAAAGGATTAAACCAAGCTACTCCTTGGAGGCAAGGATTCTGGGGCTTCGTCTGACATAGTTTGGACATGTTTCCAGGAGGGATGGGTCCTTGGAGAGGGACATCATGCTTGGGAGGGTGGAAGGACAGTGCAGGAGAGGAAGGCCCTCTATGAGATGGATTGATTTGGTGACTGGGGTAATCGGGATGAGTGTGTCAGAGGCAGTGCGGTTGGCGCAGGATAGAGCAGGGTTTAGGGCTGTTGTGCATAGGGTCGCTATGAGTCGCAAACAACTCGATGGCACATAACAAAAACAACAAGGATTATGAAACTATTGAAATTACAATCGCTGTTTCTGAGCAGGAATTAATTGTAATTGATTCAAATCAGACATTTGAAATTGAAGGCAGATGAGATGATAGTAATAGCTATATCTTTAAAATATGGTAAAAACTAATTTTTTCACTCAATTGTCATCCTTTTTTACACAGCTTAATCATGTGTACGACTTTCATGAGTCATCATTCAGTCAAGGGTCCTATTTTTCTAGGGTCCCAGAGACCATGCAACATATACCAATGTTTTACAGTGTTTTATTGAATATATGCAATGTAAGTTTATTTTTATAAACTTATGAGTTTTGACATTTCTCACCATATTTCTTCAGTGAGGAATATGAAATATTTTGGGCATGTTACTAGGAGAGTTTTTTCCCTGTGGAAAGATATCATGCTTATTAGTTTTTGTTGTGTATCATCAAGTCAGAATTGAGTCATAGCTGATCTTATGGGTTTTCAGGGGCACAGGAGGAGATTGTCCATATTCTCCTGTGGAGCAGCTTGTGGATTTGAACTGTGTGTCTTTGGGATTGCAGCAAAGTTTCTTATCACTAGGCCACCAGAGTTCCCTTGAATATATGAAAGGTGAAGAATAAGAATATTCAACAAGAAAACAAGCATTGAACACACTCCTATTATTCTTAGTATTAAATACAGATTGAAAAAGGATGAGTTAATATCAGGAGAAAATAAAATATAGATATAAATAATATTTTAGTCCATCAAAGAAAGAAAGTTTGATTAGTATTAACTCAGACAATCTAAATTTACCTGTGCTTTTGAAACATTGTAGTGTCCTGGGCCTGGCACAGCTTTCCCAGCATTAGAGTCAACAGGAAAAGAACTTTCTCTGGTAGCCAAAGAAAGAAATGGTGCATAGCCATCTATAAAAACAAAATACAACTTATAAATAAGATTCTAAGAATTTCCAATAAAAATCTCTCAACATATACTCATTACCATTTACTTAAAATTTACACCTAGATCAAGTAGCTGTTGTCCGAATGAAACAAGGGAACACTGTATGATTTAAAATCATAAAGGGTGTGTGTCAGGGTTTTATCTTTTTTCCACACCTACTCAATCTGTATGATGAGCAAATAATTTGCAAAGCTAGGATCTATAAAAAAGAATGTGGTATCTGGATTGGAGAAGGACTCACCAACAATCTGCATGATGCAGATGACACAACCTAATTTGCTGAAAGGGAGGAAGCTATGAAACACTTGCTGTAGGAGATCAAAGACTGCAGCCTTCAGTATGGACTGCAACACAACATCAAGAAAAGAAAGGTTCTCAGTACAAGACCAATCAATAATCCTTATTATGCTTGAGGGATAAAGAATTGAAGTTGTCAATGATTTTATCTTACTAGGATCAACAGTCAACATCCTTGATTCCAGCATTCAGGAATCAGGAGACGTATTGCATTATTCAAGTCCACTCTCATGGACCTCTCCAACCTCTCCATGCTGAAGAGCAATGATGTCAACTTGAAGACTAAGGAGCACAGGATACTGGCCATGGTCTTCTCAATCACCAGATATGCATCAGAGAGTTGGACAATGAATAAGGATGGTGGAAGAAGAATTGATACCTTTGAGTCATAGTATTGGAGAAAAACACTGAATATCCCAATGGCTTCCAAAAGAACAAAGATTTATGTCCTGGAAAAAAGTGCAGCCAGAATGCTCCTTGGAGGCAAAGATGACAAAGCTTCATCTTTCATAGTAGGCAAGGCTATTCCTTGGAAAAGGTATATCATGCTTAGAAAACTGGAGCATCAGTGAGGAGAGGAAAACTTCCAATGAGACGGTTTGACACAGTGACTTCAGCAGTGGTTCTAGTATATCAGAGATGATGAAGATGGTAGAAAATAGGGCAGAGATGAGGCTGACTGTTTGTAATATCACTACGAGTTATACACAAGTTGATGGCAGCTAACAATAACAACAACAACCTCAATTGTTGAGACTATATATTCAGACCCAATAGCTCAGCTGGTAACCAAAATGTTGACATTCCAGAGATGTTTCAAAAGAAAGGATTGTCAATTTACTTCTGAAAAATTACAAAATTGAAAATGTTATGGCACAGAGTCCTACTCTGGTACAAATGAGGTTGTCATGAGGTGGCATCAACTTATCAAGTGGTTGGTTGGCTTCTTAGTTGAATGATTATTTGAGACCAAATATTAAACATGATCCTTGCTACTTTTATCAAATCAATAAGCAAGTTATTGCTCACATAGTATACTAATGTTCTACCTAAAGAGATAACGCAGTAGAAGGATTGTTCACAAGATTTCCTACCTGAAAAAAAAAGTCGTCTTCAATGATGAAACCACTTTCATTATCTAGAATGTTATTCAGTCACAAGAGTATATTTCTAATGGTCTACAAAATTGGTTGTTCTGCACAATAAGCGAAAATTTAGGTGATACTCTTTATGATAGAGCATTATTGCATCAAGATCAATCAATAGATTTACTATTTGAATTAATTTTGACATAAAGAAATTACTGTCTTATAACCAACTAAATTTCAAAATTAAAATTACAAAAGTATATTTATAAAAACAAATTTGTTTTTTAAAATGTACATTTCACTATAATATTTGTTGTGATTATTAGTGGTGTTGTTGTTAGGTGCCATCCAGTCAACTACTGTTCATAACAACCCTATGTATAGATCTGAACCTTACTCTATCCTGCATCATCCTCATCATCTCTGTCATACTCAAGTTCATTGTTGTAGTCATTTCACAAATTCATGTTTTTTTAAGGTCTTCCTCCCTGTCAGCAACCCTTCAATCTTACCAACATGGTATCTGTCTGCATGGGCTTGTTATTTCTGAAAATATGCCCAAAGTAAGTTAGACCAAGTTTAATCACACTTGTCTCTAAAGATCATTCTGGTTGCACTTCCTTCAAAAATAAATTTCTTTGTTCTTTTGATAGTTCATGGGATATTCAATATTCTTTGCCAATACCACAATTCAAATTCATAGATGTCCTTCTGTCCTCCTTAATCATGGTCCAACTTTCAGATGCACAGGAAACAATGCAAAATACTATACCTTGAATCAAGTAAACTTAGGCTTTTTACTTACATCATTACTCTTTAGCACTTTGAAGAGTGCAAATTTTTCTGATACAAAATATCTTTGGATTTCTAGCCTGTGGCTCCAAGTAAAATTAAATTGTTGACTACTACAATCTTTTCTGTATCTATCTTGATGTTGCCTACTAATTATTGGTAAGAATTTTGGGTTTTTTACATTGAGATGTAACTGATAATGAAGGCTGTATAGTCTGAACTTCTACACTAAATGCTTCATATCTTAACTTTCTGCAAGCAAAATTGTATAATCTGCATAATGCTGATTGTTGATGATTCTTCCTCCAAAACTCATGCCACATTCTTCATATACTCAAGTTTCTCAAATTATTTGTCCAGTACATAGTTTAAGTATGGAGAAAAGATAAAGCCCTGACATATAATCTTCCTGATTTAAAGCCATGAATTGTTCTCTTTTTCTATTCAGGCATTGGCTGCTTGATACATGTGTAGGTTTTGCATGGATACAAATGTGTTCTGGGATTTACACTTTAAGCAATAATTTGTTATGATCTACAAAGTCAAAAGTGCACAGCAGTGAATTTTAATGTCTAGGATATGTATTTTTTTAAGAATTCTTTCTCATTTTGGCAACTTTAAATCTTCATAGATTCATGCATTGTACATCCACTTACTTTTTCTAAATAAAAAATAATATCCATGAAGAATATGTTCCTTTAAACTATGATCCATAAGAGGTCAAATGATAAACATTTGCTAAAAAACAAAGACAAAAAAATAAGGAGAGGTAAAGAAGCAGGAAGGATAGAAACAAGGCACACAGGGAAGGTGGAATTGGTGAAAGTGCCAACAAATTGCAAGAATAGTAACCAATGTCATGGAACAATTTGTGTACAAGTTGTTGATATTAATTCAATTTGCTGTGTAATTATAAACCTAAAACACAAGAAAACATTTTTAAACCATAAAATAAAGCAAAAAATAATATATCTAAAAAAATCAAAGAAAGTTGAAATAACTATAAGACAGACTCTAGAGGAAGAAATATTACCAAAGATGAGAGAGATTTTATAATGATAAAAAATTCATTCTATTAAGAGGATTTAACAGCACGTAAAGAATATCAAGATTATTAACATAAAAATCGGTATCTCCTTGCCATTCAGTCAGAACCTACTCATCGCTAACCTCTAGGAGGACTTTGGGAGCCTGTAAATCACAGGAGAGGAGAGTGCCCATATTTCTGTCAATGATCCACTGGTGCATTCAGACTGTTAGAGAAACATAAAGAGGATGGCAGTGCAACTCCCTATGGACTATGCCACCAGAACTCTATAAAATCAGGAAAGCACTTACTTTTAGAGGAGTTGTTAAATACTATCTTGTAAATGAAGTTTGGTAACTTCTATTTCTTGACTTGACTGTTTGCTTTGTAAACAGGACAATATTTTTTTTCATATAATTTTCTACATAAATATTGTTGGTTTTGTTTGCCATCAAGTAGGTTGTCAAAGGCAATAAATTTCATGGGAGAATACCTATCTTTCTCCATGCAGCATCTGTTGGACTTGAACCACATACCTTTGGCTTGGCACTGCAATTTCTTTCCAGTGGGTCACCAAAGCTCCCTGTATAAGTGCTGTTGTTAACTGCTGTTAAGTCTACCTGTAGCTGATAGAAACCTCATGCATGATGAGATCATGAGTCTATTGTGATAGATAATGTTTCAATGGCCAAGTTTTAGTAGTATATTAGTAGATCTTTCACAGATTTTTTTTCCCTACTCTGTTTTATCTTGGAATTCTGATGAACCCTTTATTGATAGGAAGATAGTCATTGTGCCTTTAGTATACCAGCAGGCAATTAAATCAGGACATCCTGCACGGAGGCAAGAATTCTACCACTGGACAGAAAGGGGCTCAGGGCCCTCTTAGTTCACAATTATAAAGTTCATAATACAAACACTGAGACAGTGGAGATAAATTTATTTAAAACAAAGAAGGCTATCTCAGGCTAGGCTCTGAGGTCACTGTCATCAGATACATAAAACATCTTAATTGACTCTTCCTAAATAAATATAAAATTATCGATTAAATGCATAAGTTAAAAAAATTGGGAGGAAATTCTACATCTAATAGCCTTTTGTTGTCAGCAGATACTAGAATATATATTGTAGGAAAGTATAAAGCACAAAAAGCATCAAGAAAGCCAGCACAAGATGTTCAGGTGCTGGTGAAAGATGGGCCTGGAACACCCCTGGAGAAAAACTACTCTACTTTGGTATCCGGCCACTACAGGACCAACCAAAGAGGACAAGATCATTTAAGAGAGGAGGCTGCAATCAGGTGAGAGGCTCATTTCCACAGCTGGCAAATTTAAGTGCTAGTGAGCTAGCACTATTTTAACATCCCCTGTTTTCTGGTTATATAAAACAACAACAACACCAGCAAATGATCTCAGTTCTTTAAAAAAAAAAAAAAGAAAGCATTCACACTTAAAAATGGGACAAAGTGGGATTCCCTTCTTAAATTTTTTTTTTAGAGCTACTAATAAATTTGCATTTACAAAATAGGGGCTAACAATATTCCTCTACCTACTGCCCCTGGACAGACCTACTCAAGCTGGGAAACCCAGTTGCACCACTCCACAGACAAAAGAGAACAATACTCTGTAGGAAAGGGTCTGCAATAATGTGAAACTCTCACAGGCTTCACTGTGTATCAGAGAAGACGACATGAAGGACTCCAGGAAAAATACAAACATTCCTACTCCACAGACCCAGAAAGGACTTCTAATAGAGCAAATTGCCTACCCCCATAAACTGAACACTATAAACTTGCAACTAAATGGTAACATCATAAAGATAAAGGACTATCAATAACCTATGCAGATACAATAGAAATGGCCTAATACATACCAAGAAAAACCAAATAATGCCAAGAAAGCAGTAAGCAACTTCAAATATTGTGATAAATAGAGTAAGCCTTGTCTACAAAAAGAACAGCATTTTGTAGATCAAAATGAGGACCCCAGAGTCAGGAAAGCAGAAGAAATAAATTGACACAGAGTCATACAAACAGCTACTTAAGAAAGTACAAATGATGGAAGAAAAAACAGAAATAAGAAATGAATACCCAAAAGAACAGGAAATCAGAAGAAATATATTGATGTGGAGTTACATGTACAGCTATGGACAAGGTGCAAATTATGGACAAAAGAATAGAAGCCATAAATAAAATAAATGCTACAGAGATAGGGCACAGTTGATATTGTTCAAAGTGTTCAAGGAGAGAAACAGAGAGAGAGAGAAGGGCAGGCTATGGTGGCCTAGTGGTAAGAAGTTGTACTGTAATCCTGAAGTCATGCAGTTCGAGGCCACCAGCTGCTCCACCAAAGAAGGATAGGCAATCTCCTCCCATGATATTAACTGCCTCTGAAAATCCCCAAAGGGTCAGCTATGGGTTGGTTCAGACCTGAGGGCACACAACAATAACGATAGAAGATAGATAGATAGATAGATAGATAGATAGATAGATAGATAGATAGATATCACTGTGCAGAGAAATTTAACAACTGCAGAAGAAATTACAAAAGAGGTACAAGAATTTAATCATAACAAGACAGAAAAGTACAATCAACCCAGTTCTGGAAATAACAGAATGCATGAAAATGCAAACCAGAATAGTAAGACTGAAATGGTAGAGGTATCCAGCATGATGGAGAGATAAAAACCGAAACAGAAGCAACAGAACAGACAGTCAGTGAGATGGAAGACAAAGCCTCAATGGGAACTTTCTAGGAGAAAAATCAGAAATGAGATGGAAGAAAAATGAAAAAAGCATCAAAATTACATGGGATAGCATTAAAAGGAACAAAAAATTTATTATAAGAACTCCAGAACATGAAGAGGGCAGGAGAAGCACTGAGAAAATTATGGAAGAAGTACTACAAGACAATTTCCCAGTTATTATGAAGAATGAGAAATTTGCTTTCAGAAAGCTCAGGCAACACCAAACAGACTAGACCCCAAAAGAAAAACATGAAGACATATAATATTCAAATTCTTCAAAATAAAAGATAAGACAGAATACTAAAAGCAGCTCAAGGAAAATTTAGAGACACCTACAAAGGAGAAACAATTAGCTTAATTCTTGACTTCTCTGCAGAAACCATATGAGCAAGACAATAGATGGCATATAAAGAAGTTTGAGAGAAAATAATTGCCAGCGAGGATCTCATACACAGCAAAATTAACCATCACATATGAAAGACAAAGTTTGGGCCTTTTCAGAAAAACAGAAACTTAAGGAAATTGATTAAGGAATAAAATAAACTCTAGAAGAAAATCTAAGGGAAATCTTTCATACAGGGACAATCAAGAAAAATAAATGGATCTTAGTAACTAGAAACAAAAGAAAAAGAAACACAGCAAAACAACAGTGATAAAACCTGGCATGTCAATAATCACACTTAATGTGAATGGAGAAAATGTACCAATTAATAGGAAAAGAGTACTAGAATCAAAAAATAAAATCCATCAATATGCTGCTTATAAAAGAAACATCTAAGAACAAAGGAAAGGACTAATAATCAAACTCTGGAAAGAAATATACTAAGCAAATGACATCGGGATGGGTGTGTCAGAGGCAATGAGATTGGCACAGGATAGAGCAGGGTTTAGGGCTGTTGTACATAGGGTCGCTATGAGTCGCAAACGACTCGACGGCACATAACAACAACAACAAGCAAATTACACAAAAAAGCAGGAGTGACGATTCTACCTTCTGATAAAATAGACTTCAGAATGAAAATCACCATAAAAGATAAGGAAGGGCCAATATAATGATTAAAGGGATAATAGATTTGGAAGGCATAACCTTGGTCAACATCTATGCACAAAATGATAAACCTGAAAAATACATTTAAAATGGTTAACAAAATTGAGGGAAAAAATAGCACCAGAATAATAGTAGGAGACTTTAACACATCACTCTCACCAAAGGATATTTATGCTTAAAAGAAAATAAACAAAGATGCAAAATATCTAAACTATTGGACAAAATATCTAAAACAATTAGCCAACTCGAACATATGGATATATTCAGGGTACTGCACCAAACTAAAAATCAATTTACTTTTTTCTGAAGTTCATGTGGTACATTCTCTAGAAATGACCACAGATTAGGACACAGAGCAAGCCTCAATGTAAGAAAAACAATCAATATAATTCATCACATTAAGAAAGCAAAAAGCAAGAAGAACACAATTTTATCAATTGATCTAGAAAAGGCCTTTGACAAAATCCAACACCCATTCATGATTCAAACACCCAGCAAAACAGGAATAGGGGGGAATTTCTCCAACAGTGACAAGTATATATCCAAAACTAAGAGCCCACATCATTTTCAATAGAAAAATACTAAAGTCATAAAAGGATGCACACTTTCTCCACTCCTATTCATTATTATATTGGAAGTATTTGCTAGAACAATATGACAAGGATATAAAAGGCATCCAGATCAGCAAACAAGTGGTATAACTCTTATTATATGCAGAAAATATGATAGTGTACAGAGAAAAAACCCAAAGATTCAACCGAAAAAATTGTTAGACCTAATATATCAGTTGCAGGGTATAAGATCAATACACAAAAGTCAGTGAGATCAAAACCTACTACACAGCAGTAGTAACAAAAACAGCATGGTACTAGCACAATGAGAGGCACATAGACCAATGGAACATAATTAAGAACACAGAAATTGACCCATCTATCTATAATCAATTGATATTCGACAAGGAAATAAAGCCTATCACATGGGGAAATGGAAACT
>NW_006399872.1:1007974-1011806 GCF_000299155.1 Elephantulus edwardii
CACAAAAATAACTTTTTCCAAAGGAAGACATTTGGATGGCCAACAGACACATGAAGAAATACCTTACACCTTAACAGCAGTTGCAAAATTTAAAGCACATCAAGCAATGAATGTTGAAGAGGATATGGAGAGATTGGAACTCTCATATACTCTCATTGTATACTGTCATACACAACTCTTATATGATGGTGAGACTGGAAAATGGCACAACCACTCTGGAAGGAAGTTTGGCATTTCCTCAGAAAGCTGAACATAGAAATTCCATGTTGTTGTTCTTGTGATATGCCATCAAGTCACCTGTGACTCATAGCTACATTATGGACAACAGTTCTGAATCCTGCTCTATCCTGAGCCATTCTCATTGTCTCTGACACACCTAT
Organism: Elephantulus edwardii; assembly: GCF_000299155.1. NCBI lineage: Eukaryota > Metazoa > Chordata > Mammalia > Macroscelidea > Macroscelididae > Elephantulus > Elephantulus edwardii. The sequence continues at coordinate 1,008,355 of NW_006399872.1, forward strand.
TCACATTACTCCAGGTACCATGTCAATCCACCTCATCTGGAGTCTTCCTCTCCTGCACTGTCTGTCCATCCTTCTACACATGATGTCATCTCCAAGGACTGATCCCTCCTGGCCTCATGCCCAAAGTATGTGATATAGAATTTCAAAATCTTTGCCTCCAAGGAGTAGTCTTGTTTCACTTCTCCAAGACAGACCTCTTTGTTCTCTTGGCAATCCCTATTATGTTCAATACTCTTCTCTAGCACCACAACTCAAAGTTTCAATTCTTATTCTGTCATCCTTAGTCATTGTGAAGCTCTCTAATGCATTGCAAGTAATTGCAAAGACCACAAGTGGGAATCTCAGAATACTTGATTGTGCTCATGTAAAACCTATACACAGAAAGGGAAGCAATCTTCAGAATGTTGTTGTTGTTGCTGTTGTTGTTATGTGCCATCTAGTCACTTGCTACTCATAGCGACCCTATGTACAATATCCCTGAAATCTACTCTATCCTGTGCCAACTTTACTGTCTCTGATACACCTACCCTCTTTACCCCAATCACTGAATCTATCTATCTCATCCAGGGTCTTCCTCTCTTGTTCTGTCCCTCCACCCTTCCAACCATGATGTCCCTCTCCAAGGCATGGTCCATTTTTGCAACATGACCACAGTATGTCAGAAGAAGCCTCAGAATTCTTGCCTCCAAGGAGAAGCCTGGCTTCACCTTATATAGGACAAAACTGTTTGTGCTCCTGGAAGTCCACGATACATTCAACACTTTTTGCTAACCCCACAGTTCAAAGGTATCAATTATCTTTCTATCACCTCTAGTCATTGTCCAGCTCTCTGATGCATGGCAAGCAACTGTGAAGACTATTGCCTGGACCAGGCATACCTTAGTCTCCAGACTAACAGTGTTGCTTTTCAGTACTGTGGAGAGGTCCCTGGGCTGACTTTCCCAATGCAATTCGTCTCTTGATTTCCTGACTGCTGGTACCAAAAGCAAGGAAATATGGCATGGTTCAAAATCAGGAAAGACATATGTCAGGCATGCATTCTGTCTCCATGATTTTTCAATCAATATGTAGGTTGGATGATTCGAGAGGTTGGGCTTTATATAGAGAAATGTCTCATAAGGTTTGGAAGAAAATTCATCATCAACCTATGTTATGCAGATGATACAACCTTGCTTGTTGAAAGTGAAGAGAACCTGAAGTATTTACTACAGAAGGTCAAGGACTACAGTCTTCAATATGGATTGAAGCTCAACATGAAGAAGACAAAGATTCTCACCACTTGGTCAATTTGGCAGCCCCATGATAGATGAAAAGATTGAGCTTGTCAACAATCAGCTTGCTCAGCTCCACAATCAATAGTCTTGGCACCAGCAGTCAGGAAATGTAAAGACAAATTGCATTGGGAAAATCTGGGGTCAGGAATTTCTCCAGAATACTGACGAGGAATGATGTCAGTCTAGAGACTAAGGTGTGCTTTATCCAGGCCATCATTTTCACAATTACTTGTTATGCATCAGAGAGCTGGACAATGACTAAGGATGACAGGATTATCAATGTCTTTGTGTTTGTGGTGCTGGAGAAGAGTATTGCATATACCAAGGACCCTCAAGAGAATAGATATGTCTTGGAGAGAATGAAAACAAGTGTCTCCTAGGAGGCTAGGATTTTGAAGCTCTGTCTCACATACTTTGAGCATGTGGCCAGGAGGGACCAGTTCTAGAAAAAGGACATCATGCTTGGAAGGGTGGAGGGACAGCACAAGAGGAAGACTCAAGATGAGATGGATTGACATAGTAATTGGGGCAATAGGGTTATCAGAGTCAGTGAGACTGACTCAGGACAGGGCAAGCTTCAGAGCTATTGTGCATAGGGTCACTATGAATCACGGGTGACTCGATGTTACCTAAAAGCGTCCTGAATTATGTATATGGCACTGAAACAGATGAGGGAGAAAACAATTTAAAAGCAATATATGATTGGGTATCATGGTTATGACAAGGGTCCAGAATGAAGGTTGCATAGTGGAGTGTACTGGGGTGGGGCGTGGGGATTGTATACCAGTTAAGGAATTTTACTTTTCAAAGAGAAGAGAGAACTGGGGAGGTGGGGAGCAGGGAGAAAAATGAAACAATGAATGAATGGAAATCAAAACCTCTGTAAATGTTCATTAAAATTAATAAAATAAATTTTTTTAAAAAATTAGATCAAACAAAACATGTCCTGAATCAGGCAAACTTTAGATTATAGACTGACATCATTGCTCTTTAGCACTTTGGAGAAGACTCTGATAGGGACCCAGTTATTTCACTACTATGATTATATCCCAAGAAAATTAGACTTGCGACATTAATGGAGATTTGTATACTAATGTTGTTAGCAATGTTAATTATAATTTCAAGAACATGGAATTAGCCCAAAGTACATCAACAAAGTAATGGATTGAGAAATTATAGTAGATTCATATGACTAAATACTATAGCACTCAGGAATAAGATTGTGAAAAATACTACATAACAAGGGAAAGACTGGAGAGCACTATGCTGAGTTATCTAACTTAGTCTCCAAAGGACAAATACTATAAAAATAGAATGATAATTAGTGAAATGTATATGAAAGTCCTAAGGGGAAATGGGATCGAGCTAGGGGACTGAGGGGTGAAATCATGGGCTTGGAAGTTTGGTGAGCTAAGGGAGGGGGTAAAATACTTTGGAAACATTCAGGGAGACCTGAAAAAATGGGTAATGATGAGCATAGATCAACAGTGTTTTATTTTATAAAACTCAATGTTTGGGATTGATCATAGTAAACACAATGTGAATGAAGGAATGTGTGAAACATGTGTACAAATTTTGTATCCAAATTAATATAAATTAGTTTTAAAAAAGAAAGCCAGCACTCATATAAAATCCTCACTGAAGTTTCTCAAAAGAGTAACTATAATCAATTAATATATAGACTCTTTTGTAAGTTAGTTAAAACAATACATAAAATACTGAATTCAAGTGAAACTCCAAATAAATTAAAACAAGTCAATAATAGATGTCAACAAGTTCTCACAGCTGTTAACACCCTGCCTTCACACTTTCTGGCCTGACCTCCATTCCTGAGTGTCTTTTCCTCTACTGTGACACTTGTCTGTGTTTTGTTCTCAATGTTTCTGTTTCTCTGTTTCCTGATCTTTTGCATCTTTACTTCTCTCCCTGTGTTTGTCTTGCTCCTTCTCCCCCTGAGGGATCTCCTTAAACATGTGAACATCTCTTTCAATTTTAATTTCTTTATGCTTTGTGTCGCTGTCTCGATCCTTGTATTTATGTTCTCTGCATACCAGCAAGTCAGTTTCTGGTTCTTTATGGTTCCTCCTTTCCCTGTGAATCATGTCTTCTTTTGGACAATCTGATTGTGCAATTTCAAAATCATCTTCAAAACTGGCTGAGTATTCATGAGCCCCATCA
>NW_006399872.1:1012812-1017125 GCF_000299155.1 Elephantulus edwardii
TCCAGACTTTCACTGTGTGATATCCTTTGACTTCTCATCCCTCACCCCCCTTGACTCCCTAGCAAACCCCACATATGTGAGTAAAAAATGAGATTCTGTAATAAAAAAATAAAATGTCAACATCTGGTGCTAAAACTACATGAGCCCAAGCAAACCAGATGGCTGGTGATCCTAGTACAGTGTCCAGTACAGTAAACAAAAAAATATTAACTGATATTCTAAAGTATACTTTTAATTAGTTAGTAATTCAACAAATATCAAATGTCTTCTTATGTTAAACATGAACAGTAAAAGTATAAGGTAATGATGGGCAAGGTCCAATGGTGATTAATTTTATAAAACATAATGCATGAGAATGATTATATGAAATACAATGTGAATGAAGATTAGTGTGAAATACAATGTATACAAACTTTGTAACTAAATTAATAAAAAAGAAAGATTTGTAGCCCTGGAAACTGTCTATTAGCATCAATTTGATGTCACTAGTTTCTGGTCAATAGACCTGGTGTATGTACTTTTCATTGCTTGTAGTATATCTTCATTTTTGTTTATTAGTAAATTGTCTTCAAAATTTTTTAAAAGTATAATAATGAATAAAATAAAATCTTGGATTCAATTTTTAGGAAAGCCAGACAAATGAATAAATATCCTATAAGTCATTTTGTCAATAATTAATATATAAAATACAAGAGAAGAGGGTTCTGGAGGATTAGAGTTGCCAGAATAAATACTAAAATATTTGATTTAGAATATATGGATAAAGAAGCTCTGATAGCTTAACAGTAAGGAATCCCATTGCTAACCTAGACTGTATGGATATGTGGCTATACTGATGTGTGACATGCCAGCAACAAATGACACAAAACTGACAAGTAGAAAGAAGAAATTAAAATATAGAGGAAATAAAAATATTTGAGAAGAAAGAAATTAGTTCACTTTGACATATATTGAATTTGAGGTAGCAACTGCAGAAGATAAACTAGCAAGACGCAATGAATGTCACTCCATTCTGACAAAGTACCTAGATAGTCTGTGCTAAAAGGACAAGTCCCACAACTAAAACAACAAAAGAAAGATAAGAGACATTTTCATATATAAGCAATAACTGGATCTTTGAAGCATTCATAGACATGGACATTAAGAGTAACAACAGGCATATTATTTATTAAATTTAAATTTAAATACAGATTACATTCCCTGATGTGGCTTCTGTATTTTTAGATTAGCCAATAAGATAAAATCATCATTTGTATAAACACATAAGCATGATGACAAGAGTATAGGCAGCTAACATGTTTGAGTTAGAATAATGCAAACCCCTTCCCCAAATAAGAAGAAATATGTTCTATCACCTAGATTAAGTAATTAATTTAGATAACTTATATACAGTTAATATAGGGTGCTTCCTTTTATGTAAATAAAACTCAAAAGGCAATAAGATACTCTCCAACACAATTGTGCTAAGAGTAGTGACACTAGTAAAATAAATAAGGTTTCATCATATTAGTCTAGACTGATTGTCTCCAAAGAATATCTGATCCACAATTATATCTGATGAAGGTTTAAAAAGAAAATCATGCAGCAACCATACACATGTATCTCTCACTAATCTGTTATTTTTGAGTATTCACTCTCTCTTCCATTCATGAAAAAAGAGTACACTCTTGTCCCTTTCAGCTGCGTGTCTCTGTGGAAATATCCTAAAGTCCAAGCAATGAATGTCACCAAAGCTCCCTCAAATTACTAGAGTGTTCCAGACCCACAATTCTTCCTTCTTCTGAAGTAGAAATTCCTGAGAAAATTTGTTGTTGTTGTCATTGTTATTTTAACTTTATATACTACCTCACCATCATCTGTGTGACTCCTTTTTCCTTTTTAAAATTTTGATGTTGTTATTTTTTTATTTTCTACTAATTTATAAAATTAGAATACAAATTTTGACAAATTCTTTCAATTTGCCTCACTCCCCCACCCATCATATTGTACAATCCAGTAATTAATTCCCCTCTCCCCCTGTACGTACACATCCCTCTGTTCCCAGCCTCTCCCACTCCTCTAGGATCCTTATACTCATTCTACAATAATGGCTTTATACAATATTTATCTTTGTTGGACTGAGATAGTTCACTCAGCATAATGGTCTCCAGTCCCACCTAAGTTAGCATAGTATTCCATTGTGTGAATGTACCATCATTTCACAATCCATTTGTTTGTGGTTGGACCTTTGGGCTGTTTCCATGTTCCTGTGATGGTAAATACTGCTGCTAGAACATTGGTGTACAAATCTCCTTTTGTGCCTCAGTTTTCATATTCTCAGGGTTTATTCCAAGTAGTAGAATAGCTGGGTCATACAGAATTTCTATATTCAGTCTTTTGAGGAAGCGCCAAACTGCCTTCCAAAATGGTTGTACCATTTTATAATTCCTGGGGAAATGTTTAAGACAAAAGACTAGGGTACTAACAAATTAGGATACAGTGAAAGGAAAGGAAATGTGGAGGGGAAAAGAAGAGTACAATATATCTTGTCTTCTAAGATCAAAAGTTCTGAGGTCCTTTCCTCCAGTGTAGTTCAAAGTAGCCAGTAAATTATATAAAGTCTAAGATTCTTCTCTTCCTTTATCATACCCTGTTAAATGTACCTGAACTTTGAGTAAAATAACTATGTATATCTCTTCACAGTCCAATATGTTACTGATCTTAAAGAGAGGACAGGTAGGATAGATATAGCATCAAAAATTTTCCTAGAGACGTCAGCAGAGAAATAGCTAACTTGTCCCTTCTAATCAACACATCATCTCTGAATATTGCTAAACACAGGAAATTATAAGCTTCAGTGGTTTATCCCAAACATGGAATCTTATTGTTTTCCTTATAAAATAAAAAAGGCATAATCCTACAAAACAGTAACAGAAGGGTCTTGTCACACCTGAGTTGCTCCTCTGTAGGCAAAGTTCTTAAAAGTCATAAGCGCATTTTACAAGTTGAAGGAACTGAAGAATAAATTCAAGTCTTGAGCTTTGCAACTTCAATACTTAAAGATACTATAAGCAAAGCCTTGAATTATCTAGGAAGCATCAAAACAAGATAGAAGAAGAGTGTTCCTTAGAAGCAAGAATGGTGAGACTTCATGTCATGTTCTTTGGACAAGTTATTAAGCATGGCAAGTCTTTGAAGAAAAATGTCACATTTAGTAAAGCAAAATATCAGTGGGAAAAAGAGAGATACTCAACGAAATAGTGGACACAGTGGCTGTAATGTTGGGCTAAAACATAGCTACAATTGTTAGAATGATGAGCCGAGCCGTGTTTTGTTTTGTTGCATGAGATTTGCTAGAAAGCAAACATGAAACAAACAGTAGCATACTATTCTATTACTTGGAGAGGGATGACATGCTTGGAGAGGCAAGAAGGTCAGTATAAGAGAGGTGGAACCTTGATGAGATGGATTTCCATAGTGAGTGCAGGAATGGGCTCAAGTGTGTCAGGAGTGGATAGGATGGCACAGGATGGGGCAGGGTTCAGGTCTGTTGTTCATGGAGTCCCAGTGAGTCATAGGTGAATTGACAGCACCTAACAACAACAACACATTATTATTTTTATTAACTTTTCACATTAGCTGCTCTTGAATCTGCCTCCTATTTATAGTAAGTCAATAAAAACGAAAAGAAGAAAATAGAAGAAATACACAAAGTCACTCTACCAAAAGAATTGACTGACACAAACATTTCAGGAAGTGGAATATGATAAAGAACCAATTATAATAAAGGAAGACATTCAAGCTACTCTAAAGGAATTGGCAAAATATAAAGCCTCGACTAATACATTTCAACAAACAGTTGCAGTACTGGATTAGCTCACCAAGTTGTGCCAATAAATCTGGAGGACAGCTACCTGGCCAAATAACTAGAAGACACATTTATCCTCATCCCTAAAAAAGGGGGATCCAACAAAATGTGGAAATTCTTCAACAACTATCACTAATATTACATTCAAGAAAGATTGTGCTGAAGATACAAGCTGGATTGAGAAAAGGTAGTGGCATTAAGGACATTATTGCTTCTATGTGGATCTTGACTAAAAAGTGTTGTTGTTGTTGTTGTGTTCCATTGAGTCGCTTGCAACTCATAGCAACCCTATGTACAAGAGCTCTAAACACCGTTCTATCCTGTGCCAACCTAGCCATCTCAAACACACTCATTCCAGAATCGATCCATCTCATCGAAGGTCTTCTCTCCTTTGCCACCCCTCCACTGTGCCAAATATGATATCCTTCTCCAAGGACCATTCCCTCCTTGAAACATGCCTAAAGTT
>NW_006399872.1:1017930-1019299 GCF_000299155.1 Elephantulus edwardii
AATCTCAGAAAATTGATTATATTCATGCAAAATCTATACTTAGACCAGGAAGATGTTGTTTAAACAGAGCTAGAGAACACTGCCAGGTTCAAAAATCAAGAAAGGAGTGTGAGTGATATGTCCTTTCTCCATAGCTTTTCAATCTATATGCTGAACATATCATTTAGGTAGGAGACTGAACTTTATGAAGAATACCATGTCATCAGAATTGTTGTTGTTGATTGCCTCCAAGTCGAGCATCAGGATTAGAGGAAAACGAATCAACAACTTGTGTATAGATGACATAATCTTGCTCTCTTAAACTAAGGAGGACTTGAAGCGCTTTCTGCAGCAGAAAACGGACTGCAGTCTTCAATATTAGATTACATCTCAAATTGGGTTACATCTCAATATACAGAAAACAAAAATCTTTAGCACCACAAAACCAGACAGCATTATGATAGATGAAGAAGAATGAAGTTGTTAATAATTTCATCTTATTTATGATCAATACTCTTGGCACCAGCAGTCAGGAAATCAAAAGACAAATTGCATGGGGAAAATATGCTGCCAAGGACCTCTACAGAGTGCTACAGAGCAACAATGTCAATCTAGAGACAAAGATATGCGTGAGTCAGACCATGGTATTTTTAAATGCTTGCTATATATCTAAGAGCCAGACAATGAATAAGTATGACAGAAGAAGAATTTATGGATCTGAATTATGGTACTGGAGAAGATAATTTGCTTCTTCTTGTTGTTGCTCTTATTTTCCATGAGTCACTTGCGACTCATCGTGACCCTATGTACAACAACCCTAACCTCTGATCTATCCCTTGGTAATGGTATGGTCTCCAATACAGCTAATTCCATTCATTACCCTAGTGACTAAATCAAACCATGTCATTGAGGGTCTTACTCTCCTGTGCAGTCCCTCTACCCTCCCAAGCATGACGTCCCTCTCCAAGGACTGATCCTGCCTTGTAGCATGTTCAAAATATGTCAAACAAAGTTTCAGAATTCTTGCTTCCAAGAATTAGCCTGGCTTCACCCTCTCTAGGACAAACTTGTTTGTTCTCCTAGCAGTCAATGGTATATTCAATACTCTTCTCCAGCACCACAGCTCAAAGGTATCAACTCTCCTATCATCCCTAGTCATTGTCCAGCTCTCTGATGTATAGCAAGTAATTGCAAAGACCATGGCATGTATCAGGCACACTTTAGTCTCTAGATTGACATTGTTGCTCTTCGGTACTTTGGAGCAGACTTTCCCAAAGCAATTTGTTTTTAATTTCTTCGCTGCTTGTACCAAGAGTGTTCATTGTAGACCCAAGAAAACTGAAGCTGTCAACAATCTCAATCTCTTCAGCATCTATCATGATGCTGCCAA
>NW_006399872.1:1021673-1023057 GCF_000299155.1 Elephantulus edwardii
TGGATGGGTGGAGAGTTCATGAAGAAGAGAAAGACCCTCAACCAGGTGGATTGACACAGTGACCACTACAATGGGCTCTTATGTATCAGGAAGTGTGAGTATAGTGCAGGATAGAACAGGGTTCAGATCTTTTGTTCATAGGGTTGATATGAGTCATACTCAAATTGATGGTACCCAAAAAAATAAAAACAACAATAAGTTGAAACACATACTTCAGAGGATCAAGTAACTGAAGCACTTGCTGCACAAGATTAAGGATTACAGCCTTCATTGTATTAAATCTCGACATCAAGAAAACAAAAAAACCTAACCATTACACCAAGAGGCAACATCATGACAGATGCAGAAAAGATTGAAATTGTCATTTCAGCTTATTTAGACCTATTGTCAATATCCTTGGTAGCAGCTGTCTGAAGATCAGAAAAGCATTGGGGAAACTCTTCTAGTACAGATATCTCCAAAGTCTTGAAGAGCAATGATATCCATCTAAAGCCTAAGTTGCACCCAATTCAGACCACAGTATTTCCAATCACCTGCTATGCACTTGGTTGCTGGACAGTGACTAAGGATGACAGAAGACAAATCAGTTTTGGTGTTTGAGAAGAGTGCTAAATAGCCCATGGATTGCCAACAGAACCAAATAGATATGTATTAGAGAAATTGCAACCAGAATTTTCTTTGGAGGCAAAGTTGGTGAACCTTGGTATAATATATTTTGAAAATGTTGTTGTTAGGTGCTATTGAGGTAAGTATCACTCATAGTGACTCTGCATAATAGGTCTGAACCTGTCCTATCCTGTGCCATTTTTAAAATCTCTGATACACTGTAGCCCTTTGCTGCAATCACTATGTCAGTCCACCTGACAGAATGTCTTCTTCTCTTTTGCCAATCCTCCACCTTTATAAGTATAATGTCTCTCTCCAATGAACAACTTTTCCTAGCAACATGCTCAAAGTATGTGAGACAAAGCTTGATCACATTTGCCCGCAGGTAGCACTCTGGCTGCATTTTCTACAAGACAGCTCAAAGGCATCTTTGCTTCTCTCATCCTTATTCAGTGTCCATTTCTCAGATGCACAGAAAGTGACTAGAAAAACCATGCCCTGTATCAGGGTGTATAAAAGCAAGGGCCACGTGGAGATCACCATAACTGACCTTTACCAACACCACATTATGGAACTGTTCCTATCAACAACATCAACAACACAAAACCAATTCACTTAAGGGTTGACATGTCTTCCACTCTCCCACACCTTTTATTACTCATTCCAACATAATCATATTTATCAACATGAATCTTACGATTCTGCTGGGTCCAAAATCCAATAAGAAAACTCATAGACCATGCAAAATCATACTGTTGTTGTTATGTGTCATCGAATC
>NW_006399872.1:1023532-1024776 GCF_000299155.1 Elephantulus edwardii
CTCTGATGCATAGCACATAATTGCAAAGACTATAGCCCAGATCAGGCGCACCTTAGTCTCCAGCCTGACATCATACTAGAAAACATTAATTCAAGTTGACAGCAAGATACACTCAGTCAAGACAGCTTCCAAATAGCATGAGCCACATACTTTAAGATCTGACATGAGACAGAGCAGACTTTGAAGCTACAATGTCACAGAACTGCAAGTTAGACTCTTTTACAAAAGTTTGTTGGAAGATTGAGATGAGGGAGAGCCTTTATTGGCAGTACTGAGACCATGGCCTGAATCAGGTGCACCTTAGCTTCTAGACTGATAATTGTTGCTCTTTAGCACTTTGGAGAGGTCCCTGACAGCACATTTCACTAATGCAATTTATCTTTTAATTTCTTAACTAGTCTCATTTGTCTTTTGATTTCCTGACTTCTTGATTTTCAAGAGTGTTGATTGTGCAGCCAAGTAAGCTGAAATCATTAACAGTCTGAATCTCCTCACCATCTATCATGGTGCTTCCAGTAGGCTCAATGGTGAGAATCTTTGTCTTCTTAATGTTGAGCTTCAATCCATATTGAAAACTATAGTCCTTGACCATCTATATCAAATGTTTCAGATCCTCCTCATTTTCCGCAAGGTTGTGTCACCTGCATAGCACAAGTTGTTGAGGAGTCTTTCACCAATCATGATGCCACATCACTCTTCATAAAGCTCAGCCTCATGAATGTTCTGTTCTGCAAACAGATTAAAAGGTATGGAGACAGGAAGCATCCCTAATGTACTTCTTTCCTGAATTTAAACCATGTAGGCTTTTCTTGCTGTATTAGGACGACTGCTTCCTCACCCAAACACAGGTTTTACATAAGCACAACCAAATTTTCCAAGATTACCATTCTTTTCAAGATTAGCCACAGTTTGGTGTGATCCACATGGTCAAATATCTTTGCAAAGTCAATGAAACACAGGTAAACATTCTTATGGTACTGTGCTTTCAGCTAGATTCACCTCCCACATTGGCAATAATGTCTCTAGTGCCATGGCCTGTTCTAAACCAAGCTTGGATTTTGGGTAGTTCTATTGATGTACCAGTCCACTTATTTTTTAATAATCTTCAGCAAGATTTTGCTTGCGTATGATATTAGGGACAAAGTCCAGGCTGGTTTCAGAAGGGGTCGGGGTACTAGAGATATTGTAGCTGATGTTAGATGGATCTTGGCTGAAAGCAGGGAATACCAGAGGAATGTCTATCT